>NC_053024.1:620459228-620632839 GCF_003073215.2 Triticum urartu
TCCGGCATCTTCATCTTCATGATCATGCCCTTCATCTTGATCTTCCTCATCATCATGTACGACATCTTCTACATGATGACTGTGTACAGCATCACTGTCGTGATCATGTCCTGGAGATTCTTCGTCTTCTCGCCCACCCTCGCCGCGGTGGTACTTGTCTTGTTGCCCTTCCTCATTTCTTGCCCGGCCCCCATGGACGACTTCATAGTCATCTTCATCACCTTGCCACCGATAGCCATCCATGAAACCATGCAAGAGCAGGTGGTCCCGCACCTGCCCGGAATCCGGGTCTGCAATAAGGCTCTTCAGCTTGCATCTTCGACACGGACATCTTATCTCCGTCTCGTTCTTTTGAAGCATCTCGGCCTTCGCGGAGCTCAAAAACCTATTCACGATGCCTTCAGTCATCGTGCGGACCATGGTCGCCTGCGGGGTAGAGCAAAACGATATTTTAGAACCAAGCAATTTTTTGGCATGACCTTCCCTAAAAATAGGACCAAAAAGAATGCATAGTGCCGAAATTCTCGCTGAAACGGAAATGAATCAAAACATTCCGGCAAAATATTGGCAACTATCGCATTTCAAATACCGGTACCTTCAAACACAAACATATATGCAACACCACAAACACATGCAACACCACAAACATACATAGATCTAGCTAGGCCACAAAAAGTGCATGTGCACGTTGTTGGAGCGAGCTAGGGAGAAAAAAAAGTAGATCTACATCATGAAGATAGCTTTCCCCTTACTTACCTATCAAAAAAAGGTAATTTCACCACTTAATTTTGATGAATCTATGGTGGAAATGAGGTGATGAGGAGGATATGGCCGAAAGCTTGGAGAAGGAGGTGGAGGGAATGAAGTGGGGAAAGTGAGTGGGTAGGTGTGGGGCTGTCAAAAATATCTTGTTGGGGTCCCAGGTTACTAATGGCGCACCACCAGCAAATGCGCCATTAGTAACCCTGGTTACTAATGGCGCACCTGCAGGTGGTGCGCCATTAGTAGTTTTGCAAAAAAGTAAAAAAAAAATATATATACTAATGGCGCACAGGGTAATAGTGCGCCATTACTAGTTTAAACTAGTAATGGCGCACTGTGAAACGATGCGCCATTAGTAGTTTTGCAAAAAAAAAGAATAATTTTTTTTACAGTAATGGCGTACTGTCTGCTTGGTGCGCCATTACTACTTAGAACTAGTAATGGCGCACTTCGACCTGATGCGCCATTAGTATGTATGGAAAAATGGAAAAATAATAATTTAATACTAGTGGCGCACCCTGTTTCTGGTGCGCCATTAGTGTCTTCCACACTAATGGCGCATCACCAACCGGTGCGCCATTAGTATATAGTAGTGGCGCACTGCTTCCATGGGGCACCATTAGTATCAATCCTATCTATAGCCCTTTTCCTAGTAGTGCGTTGACCACATCGTGCCTAGAGCACCAAGGCCGGTGGACGACGGTGAGGCCCCAGACTGGAACGACTCGGAGATGGGGAAGATGTGACAATGGAGTCATAGATGGAGAGCAGTGGGAAACTTGACTGGTTCGAGTGCGCAGCAGCACTGCCGCCCACGGGAGACAAGAGCAGGAATAGAGGTTGAAGAAGGAGCACGACTGTTGGATTAACACCAAACGGTCCAGCTACCAGAATCATTTGTTGATTAAGTTGACAAAGCCCCGCGTACACGTCTACTTAGTAGGCCGACAAGTCAGCCACCAAATCTGCCGGGTCCTAGCTGTCATCGGGAGGAATAGTTTTTTTGGCATAACAAGAAGGCACTTCCTTCCGTGCAAAGATACAACCGGTGGGTCCCAGCTGTCAAGGGGAGGAAACAGCTTAATAAGGAGGAACTTTCCTTGCGTGCGACCATGGACCTCATGGGTCCCAATCGTCAGGCTCTCGATGTACAGTCCTCTTTCGATGACTCTCTTTTGTTGACTACGCTGCGCCGAGCGCAGTGAGGCGGTGGACGACGGCGAGGCCCCAGACTAGAACGACCCAGATATGGGGAAGACGCGGCAGTGGAGTCACAGACGGAGAGGAGTGGGATACTTGACTTGTTCGGGTGCGGGGTGGGCCTACACTCGGCAGAGAATAACAGGAGGTGCGGAGTGGAGGTATGGCCTAGCCGTCGGCGGGGTACTGTTTCACTGCGAGGCGTGCAAAATAGCGTCGCTGGACGCCGGAGGCTGGAGCAGGCGGTCCTGGCAGCGCTGGGGGAAGAAGACGAGAGATTGAAGAAGAATGCTGGCTGTTGGATGTAAATCCAACGCCTTGCTTAGTTTTTGACCTTCCTATTTTTATTTTTTGTGAAAGTGCTTAGGCTTTGACCTACTGGCCCACATGTCAGCCAGTCCATTCGGTTTTTTAGTCCATTTGGTGGGCTGGGTGAAACAATGATGTAGCATCTATGCAGCCTGTTTATATATTATGGTAGAATTTAAAGTCCATTTGCATTTTTCTCGAAACCCACGGACTTGCTGGGCTGGGTGAAAATATCATGTTGGGCTGGACGGGAAATGTTATAAAAACATAAACACATGATTGCATGTCTATTACTGCATTAGTTAGTAAAATCTTTGCAAGCTTAAGTACACAATCACTAGGAGTTAACTTGCCTAGTTATATATAAACAATTATTATTATTATTTTGTAAGAACTTTCAATTTATGAAATAAAATATCATTTTAATTTGATGAGATAATAGGACGTGGGGTATTATTATTTTTTAGGCTAGACGTGGGACAGTGGAGTTGGTTCTTGGGAAAAGTACTGGGAGAAAACTCAATTTACATCGAAAAAGAAAGTGGGAGAAAATTCAGATATAGGATGAATGAAAACGAAAAATAAAGGAAGTGGGAAGGTCTATAAAATGGTTGGACAAACGACATGTTTAATAGAACCTTATGTTGTTTCTATTATATATATGTAATAAAATAAGATATAAATATATATATACTATTATAGAAGGGAAAACATAGGTTCAGTTTTGCATTCTTATAGAAAATAGAACTGAATTGTGCGTCATCTTGAAAAAACAAAGATAACTTGGGCTATTGATGTTATAGACAAGCTAGGTTGGTAGGCCCATAGGTTGCTTGATACATGCTGGATCCAAAAAACGTTGAAACATCTCGTGGGCTGCCCATGTTAAACAACAAAACCTAGGCCATGGACCTGGTGGGCCCGGGACTGTCAGCCTCTCGACGAACAGTTGTCTCCCGATTCCTCTTGTTTTGCTGACCATGTTGGGAACGACAGACGGCGGTGCCATAGTGAGAGCACCAAGGCGGAGGATGATGTCGAGACCTCGGACCGAACGAATCGGAGCGGGGGAAGACGCGTGTGGAGGGGAGTACGAGGGTTGACTTGTTCGAGTGTAGGGTGGGGCCGGTGGAGCTGCTACCGCCGGACAATGTGTGGGAGTAGAGGGATGGCCGGGCCAACTTCATAGACTATGATGGCCAGCCACTGTATAGGGAGAGGACGAAAGATTGAACAAAATAAAGAAATATAAATGGATAGGTGGTTGGTCCCATATGTCTGTGTACGAGACATGCTGGGTCCACCTAAGAAGGAGAATATGTTGGGAGGAAGGAGATTCAAAGCACGGCAGCCGAGTGAACTAGTTTTTTTAAACGGACGAGTGGACTTGTTACATACATAAGAAAATAGCCACTAAAAAAGCAAATAGGTTAATGGGTTGTTAGAAGAAATATTTCGGACAAAACAAATAATTACAACACATAGGTAATGCATGAAACACTCAAATGATAAAGGTGCTTAAACAGATAAAGTACAACACCTAGACCGTCCTGACACTCTTGATCATGACGCTACGGCTGTCCGTGTACTCATCGGTAACGAGAAGCAGACACGCCCTCATGTCCAAGATCCGCCTGTACATGTCGTAGCATGCGTATGCATCCTTGGCCGTGTAGGTTATGTAGGCTAGATTCAGAGGTACCTCCCACGTGTTCAGGTCCTTGGTATCGTTGTCTTCTTTCATTTTGGCGTAGCAGGGGTCGATGATGGTCTCGACAAGGTCAACCACGGAGTCCTTCTCCTGCCCGTTGCCGATGATCTTGTATTGCTTCTGGATGTCGACAAGCTTGTTGCACCAGATGGTCGAAACGTCGCATTCTTCCTTCTCTCCACCGTAGCGAAGGTGCAGTCGGCGCTACTGATGAAATGGGTGAATGCTCCAGAACCTCTGATGGACTTACAGCAGTGGTAGACGAGAACCTCGTCCTGCACGCATACCTGGGCGACCGCGATCCGCTGGTCCCTGTCAGGAGACGAATGGATGGGCACAAGGTCTAGTTCTGCGACTTTGTACTTTCTCGTCCTGTAGGTACTGCTTGAACTCGGCGAGGTGCTACCTCTTTTAGCATTGTGTTGGTTTTCCCCTAAGAGGAAGGGATGTTGCAGCAAAGTAGCATAAGTATTTCCCTCAGTTTTTGAGAACCAAGGTATCAATCTAGTAGGAGGCTACGCACGAGTCCCTCATACCTGCACAAAACAAATAAATCATCGCAACCAACGCAAATAGGGGTTGTCAATCCCTATAGGGCCACTTACGAGAGTGAGATCTGATAGATATGATAAGATAATTTTTTTGGTATTTTTACGATAAAGATGCAAGGTAAAATAAAGACAAAGTAAATAGCAATGTAAATAACTAAATAGTAGGAGATTAATAATATGATAAAGATAGACCCGGGGCCATAGGTTTCACTAGTGGCTTCTCTCGAGAGCATAAGTATTCTACGGTGGGTGAACAAATTACTGTTGGGCAATTGACAGAATTGAGCATAGTTATGAGAATATCTAGGTATGATCATGTATATAGGCATCACGTCCGAGACAAGTAGACCGACTCCTGCGTGCATCTACTACTATTACTCCACTCATTGACCGCTATCCAGCATGCATCTAGAGTATTAAGTTAAAAACAGAGTAACGCCTTAAGCAAGATGACATGATGTGGAGGGATAGACTCATGCAATATGAAGAAAACCCCATCTTTTTATCCTCGATGGCAACAATACAATATGTGCCTTGCTGCCCTTACTGTCACCGGGAAAGGACACCGCAAGATTGAACCCAAAGCTAAGCACTTCTCCCATTGCAAGAAAGATCAATCTAGTAGGCCAAACCAAACTGATAATTCGAAGAGACTTGCAAAGATAACCAATCATACATAAAAGAATTCAGAGAAGATTCAAATATTATTCATATATAGACTTGATCATAAACCCACAATTCATCGGTCTCAACAAACACACCGCAAAAAGAAGTTTACATCGAATAGATCTCCACAAGAGAGGGGGAGAACATTGTATTGAGATCCAGAAATAGAGAAGAAGCCATCTAGCTACTAACTATGGACCCGTAGGTCCGAAGTAAACTACTCACACTTCATTGGAGAGGCTATGGTGTTGATGTAGAAACCCTCCGTGATCGATGCCCGCTCCGGCGGAGCTCCGGAGCAGGCCCTATCGTGTCAAAACCGGCGGATCTCGGGTAGGGGGTCCCGAACTGTGCGTCTAGGCCGGATGGTAACAGGAGGCAGGGGACACGATGTTTTACCCATGTTCGGGCCCTCTTGATGGAGGTAAAACCCTACGTCATGCTTGATTAATATTGATGATATGGGTAGTAAAATAGTAGATCTACCACGAGATCAGAGAGGCTAAACCCTAGAAGCTAGCCTATGGTATGATTGTATGTTGTGATTGTTGCCCTACGGACTAAAACCCTTCGGTTTATATAGACACCGGAGAGGGTTAGGGTTACACAAGGTCGGTTACAAAGGAGGAGATATCCATATCCGTATCGCCTAGCTTGCCTTCCACGCCAAGTAGAGTCCCATCCGGACACGAGACGAAGTCTCCAATCTTGTATCTTCATAGTCTAACAGTCCGGCCAATGGAGATAGTCCAGCTGTCTGGAGACCCCCTAATCCAGGACTCCCTCAGTAGCCCCTGAACCAGGCTTCAATGACGATGAGTCCGGCACGCAGTATTGTCTTCGGCATTGCAAGGCGGGTTCCTTCTCCGAATACATCATAGAAGAATTTGAATACAAGGATAGTGTCCGACCCTGCAAAATAAGTTCCACATTCCACCGCAGAGAGAATAATATTTTCGCAGATCTAATTTGCTGACGTGTTTTGGCAGCACGACGTCATGTCATGGCCCAGTGATTATTCGAACCGTTTCTTTTAACCAGCTCCACACATAACGCGAGGCGGTTTCTTGACATGTCTTGCCAAAGCGGAGATCGTGTTCCCCCAATTACAGGATTCTCATTAATGCGGTCGTGGGTAACTGAAATGTGTCTAGGACTCCTAGATTATAGGCAAGTCCTAAACGACTATGGAGAGGATCCTTGATATTCATCCTCTTTATAAAGGGACAAGGTTTTTGCTTCTTCCCTCTCGTGCTCAATCGAGTCCTTCCCCTGCCTCGAGTTCTAACACCCAAAGCCCAGGTTAGGTGCTCCGGATCTTCAATCATGTCTGGATCTAGCCTTCAAGGCCGATGGATGCCCTCCTCCGTTATGGAAGAGGACATTAAGAAGTTTAGGGAGGCCAGATACCTGACTGCCGAGGTTTTGCATCGGCTGCCTGCTCGAGGGCAGATCGTCCCTACTCCCGAACCCAACGAGAACATCGTGTTCGTCTCCCACTTCCTCCGAGGTCTAGGCCTCACTCTGGATCCTTTCGTCAGGGGTTTGATGTTCTATTACGGGCTAGATTTCCACGATCTAGCTCCGGACTCCTTTCTCCACATCTCGACATTTATTGTCGTGTGTGAGGCCTTCCTCCGCGTTACCCCTCACTTCGGCCTGTGGCTTAAGACCTTTGAAGTAAAGCCGATGATGATCGAGGGGCAACATGCAGCATGCGGAGGTGCATCAATAGGCAAGATGGCAGGAGCTCCATGGCCGAAAGGTTCCTTTCCAGAGGTGTCTGAATTATGGCAACAGGAGTGGTTTTACGTCACGGATCCCAGAAGTGCCAAGTGGGTGGCCGCCCCTGCTTTCCGCTCGGGCCCCCACCACAATTGATGTCATGGATTAGCAGAGGTCTGAGCTGGGGGTCCAGCCAAGGACGTGCCTATACTGCAAAGCCGCATCCGAGATCTCTTCAAGGGAGATTTCAATTTGGTTGTGGTAATACAAGTTATGCTGGTTCGTCAAGTCCAGCCTTGCAAACGCTGGCCCCTTCGCTTGTGGGAGTTCAACCCAGAGGGGCCGCGTGCCATTAAAAGTTTCCTTGGCCTGACGCATGAGGAGATGTACAAGTCATTCTTCGAACCTCAAGTAGAGTGTCCGGATATTACCGAGGACGTGGGCCTGAGCAGTAACCGCGCCGCCGAACAAGTAAGAAATCCTCTGGCTAAACACACTCTCTTTTATTCGTCACGAAGTTATTTCTGAGAGTTCGCTTTTTGACCAGGACTGGCTAACAAAGGCGAAGATGGTTCGGTATTTGGCCCCCTCCCTGAGGGTTTGGAAAATCCGATATTGGAAAAGATGCTCGAGGTTGCACCTTGCCCAGAGACCTCGAAGGAAGATACCGGGGGGGGGGGGGGATAATACGGGCGGACGCGGGCCCCCATCGCTGCCCGTTCGAACTGAGGGAATGAGCGTCTCCACGATGGAGGACAATTGGGGGATAAAAAGGACTGCTTCCGAGGATCCGGAAGCCGAAGCCTCCAAACGGGAGAAGAAGTCTCCCACAGAGGGTCCTGCCTTGGCGGGTGCTTTTGCCGCACAAAGTCCGCTGGGGGATTAGCCCTCCAACGAGTCGTAAGTGATCCAAAATACTTTAATAGTAAAGGTATGCTATCTTTTTTCTGAGAAAATAACCACCGCATATATCTTGAAGTTCGGGCCTTAGCCCCTCTCAGCTGAGCTCGTCTTCGGGGGATCTTCTTCCAGAGATGATGGAGAGCGAAACGCCTCCCCCGGACTCCTCCGCTCAAGAAGCGGGTGAACCCGAAGTGTCGTCATGGAGGGCCTCTCCGGATCTGGTGAGGCCAGAAGATAATCCCATAGACCCCCGAAGTCCCCAGCGTCCGACTCCCGAAGAGAGCAGACAAAAGAGTCCGACACCGTCTGGTGTGTGGTCGGACGTTCTGAGGGAGTTGGTGGGGCGAGCGGCCATCTCAGAAGAACACCGTATGCTGATGGATACGGTGATGGAGAGAATCTCGTCCACCGAAAGCGGATTACATGAAGCCTTTATGAGTCTACTGACAGGCTTTGAGGTACGTGAGATAATATGTGATAGTACTACACATGTTAGGTGTGCCCTGTGTAGATAGTAGCCCCTGAGACTCTGGTTGTCGTCGAGAATGGCGGCGAACAGAGGATCATATTCCCAGGTAATAACCAGACTGCCCCTATGTGCAGGCGGTGGAAGCTCCGGTGGCTAGCCAGACTAGTGAGTTTGCCAAATTAAAACAGCAACTGGATGCAGCAGACGCTGACATCGAGCTTGTTAACAAGAGGCTTGACGAGGCACAGGGTAAGTGTTATTATCTGGTGAATGCCACATAGTAAGAGCAGCATGATGCCAGTATCTTTAATATGTTGTGACTGCAGATGGAGCTGCCACCGTGGAAACCTTGCGGGCAGAACTTGCCCGAGCCAAGGAACAAGCAAGGATTAGTAATGCCGCTGCTTCGAAGGCGGCCGAAGAGTTGAAAGCCGAGAAGGCCGCACATTGTGAGAGCCAAGAGAAGATGGCCAAGATGGCCGTAGAATTAAAAGACATTGCCGACTGTTGCTGGGTCCTTGAAAAAGAAAACCGGGCGAAGGCAACGGACCTCGAGAAGGCCACGGCGGCGGACAAAGACACCCGTTCTGCTATGAGAGCGAAGAAGGAGGAGCTACGGGAAGCCGGGGATATTGCGTCTGGGAAACCCTTCATGTTACGGAGGAAGCTCGGAGATCCACGGTATGCCCCTCTGGATCGGCTGTGGAGTTCGGCAAATGCATATATGGATTTGGCGGCGAGCGCTGCCGATGCGGCCAAGTACTTCCAAGGTCAGACAGATTGTGAAGTGGACAAGTTGTTCTTGTCGCAATTCCACGTTCCAGAGCATCCGCTTTCATTGACTGACCAGCTAGCCGAATGGGCCGAACTGAATAGGTTGTCCGGACTCGCCATGAGGTCTGTTGTGGAGCAGCTATGGCCAGAAAAGCCAAAGCCGAACAGCTATTTCAGCTTAGTGCAGCAGTTCCTTGGTGCGGTGCCGCACATTAATGCGATGAAGAGGTTGGCGTGCATAGAAGGCTCGCGGATGGCCCTTTCCCGTGTTAAAGCATATTGGGCGGAGATGGATGCTACCACTATTGCGGCGCAGGGTTCGGCCATAGGCCGAGTGGCTGCCGAGCATTATTTCGAGGAGGTTCTCGAGGGTGCTCGTTTGATAGAGGCCCAGTGCTTGAAGAATATTATGTTTGAGTGATATGTACTCTCATTGTAAACACAATGCTTTTATGAAGTTTTTATAAGGCTATGTTTATAATTTTGCCTGAAAGTAGTATGATGCCTCCTGTGCGGCCGTTTATGTATACATGTGTATAACCTGAAAGATTGCAGCCGTCGGCTTCAACCCCCACGCATATAATGCAGAGGTGCTCGCAAAAAACGCGTGTTCACACTTAACCCAACTTCTTGGTCCTATTAAGGAGGTGATAGCGTAGCGAGCGAGCCAACCGGACTATAATGCTTTAACACTTTCAATTAGTCGTAGGAGTTTGTCAGTGGGGCTACTAGATAGCCCCGGGTGGCTCCGCACTCTCCCGATCGCGGGGTGCGTACATGCCTGGCCGGAAAACGGCCCTTCGTTAAGGTGGAGGAATTCTAACATTCTGATAGGTCATCGAGTGGTTGACCAGTCTCACGCTATATCATGATAGTCAGTTTTCGGCTTTCTCTACTAAGGTGCTCGTCCGGATGAACCAGGGCACAATCGCAGTAGTTCTCCTGGTGCTACCTTAGCCGATAAAGCGGAACGTAAGGCACCAAAACACAGGAGCCGGGCAAACCCAACATTTGACCAAAGACAATGATTCGGAGCTGATGCATATAAGGCCAAACTCGCGACGCCGAACACTCCCTAAGGTATTCGGTCTTTATGGTATAAACCGGGCCTAAATAGTGCCCTTTGTAAGAAGCCCCTTGTGTCCAGGTACGTGCATTATTCTGACGTTGCCACATGCCAAGACGTTAGCATCCTTCTCAACTGTGCTGAGAATTCGGTGGATATGTATCAACAAGAGACAGTAAAAAAGGTTTATGTAGGGTCTTAATCTAAAAAGAATCCTTGGAGCGGGTCCCTGCTGCACGTCTGCGCCTGTGTCTCCATTGTGCCGTATCCTGGACAGGTGTAGCATGGTGATCATCTGTAAAAGACAGGAACTTAGGTGAAAAAGTTGTCGTGCAAAAAGATAGTTTTTAAAGAAACTATATATAATTCAAGATGAGTAAAAATTGCCACTTGTCTGCGTGCGTTGAGCCCCTTGTATTTGTAATAGGGGTGTGACCATTGATCCGGTATGAATTACATATAGTTGCACCGGACTCGACTAACCGTGTCCGGGGTCTTGACGACCTGTTAAATGCTTTAGTTGGTGAGGCCGTTTTTAGTGTGCGGCTGCCAAGGCAGCCGCACTCTCTTCGGTGCGCAAAGATCGCTTAATACTTCCGTTTACTGTAATGATGCCACGTGGGCCGGGCATCTTGAGTGTGAGGGAAGCATAGTGCGGTATTGCATTAAAGCGAGCGAAAGCTTCATGTCCGAGTAGTGCTTGATAGCCACTTTGGAACGGAGCGACGTGGAAGGTTAAGTGTTCGCTATGGAAGTTATCGGGGAAGCCGAATATAACTTTTAGTAGCAGGGAGCCCGTGCAATGAGCCCCTGGGCCTGGCGTTACTCCTTTAAAGGTAGTATTACTGTGGCAAATTTTTGTTGGGTCTCTCCCCATTTCGCGGATTGTATCCTGGCATATCAGGTTTAGACTACTGCCACCGTCCATCAGGACTCGTGTGAAGTGGTATCCGTCAATTATTGGGTCGAATACCAGGGCAGCCCATCCTGCACGTCGGATACTTGCTGAGTAATCACGATGGTCGAAAGTGATCGGTTGGGATGACCAGTGGCAGGACTCCACGGTGATATGCCCTTGGGCATATTTTTCTGGGAGTGCTGTTTTGTTTCTTCCTTTGCTCACGTGTAACACGTTTACTATTTTGACTTCTGGTGGAAGTTTCTTTTGTTCCCCAGTGTCTTGCTTGAGAGGCTCATCGTCGTCTTCGCTTGGTGTATCCTCCCCCTTGTGTACGGCGTTGAGCTTTCCGGACTGCTTGAAGACCCAACATTCTCTGTGGGTATGATTAGCAGGTTTACCAGGGGTGCTATGGATCTGACATATTTGGTCCAGAATTTTGTTTAGGCTGGACAGTTCGTCTCTAGCGCCTTTAAAGAGCGGCTTTTGCTGACCTGGCCGAGAGCTTTTGAATCCGGCGTTTACTGCCGTGCTCTTCGTGCTGTCTCCTTTATTCCGGCGTTTGTTATTGCTGTTGCGCCGTGATTTCCCGTTTCCATCTCTAACTTCAGATGTACTGGGGTCGTTGGTGCTGCATCTGGCTAGCCAGCTGTCCTCATCCGCGCAAAAGCGGGTCATGAGGCTTGTTAATGCTGCCATTGTTCTCGGCTTTTCTTGGCTGAGGTGTCTGGCAAGCCATTCGTCACGGACGCTATGCTTAAAAGCTGCCAAGGCTTCGGCGTCCGGACAGTCGACAATTTGGTTCTTTTTAGTAAGAAACCTGTTCCAAAGTTTTCGGGCTGACTCTCCGGGCTGTTGAGTTATATGACTCAAATCGTCCGCGTCCAGAGGTCGGACATAAGTCCCTTGAAAATTTGCCCGAAAAGCGTCTTCGAGCTCTTCCCAACTTCCAATGGAGTTTTCGGGGAGGCTTTTAAGCCAGTGACGAGCTGGCCCTTTGAGCTTGAGGGGTAAGTACTTGATGGCGTGGAGATCATCTCCTCGAGCCATATGGATATGGAGGATATAGTCCTCAATCCAGACCCTAGGGTCTGTTGTTCCGTCGTATGCCTCTATGTTTACGGGTTTGAATCCCTCTGGAAATTCATGGTCCAGTACCTCGTCGGTGAAACATAGGGGGTGTGCGGCACCCCTGTATCTGGCTGTACCGCGTTGTTTGGATGTTTGTTGTGTTACATGGTGTGCTGGGGCGCGCTTGCGTGGTCCATAGATGGATCTGGTTGCGCCGTCCTTTTGGTGCAAGCCCTCGCGTGGATCGCGTATTGGCTTGTGGGTGGCGTTGTTTGCTGCTCTATGTTGGCCGTGATGTCGTCTATCCGTCCAGGTGGCCATTTTTATTTTCGGTTGTGGGAGGTCTGAGGCCTCCACATCGAATTCAGGTAGCAACTTCCGCTTTGGGTAGCTCTTGGTGGGGCGATTGCCGCCGTACTTCGCTGCTGTGTTGAGAACTTTGCTCCATCTGATTTGGAGTGTGTCCTGCGCAGCCTTGAGCCTTTGCTTCTGCTTTTTCAGACTCCTGGCGGAGGCAACAAGCCTTTGACGGGCATTCTGCTGCTCCGGGTGCTTGTCCGGCGTTATGTCGTCCGGACTATTATCTTTGATAGAATTGGTTTGTTCGGTTTGATTCTCCGTATTGCCGTAGTCCGGCAGTAGTTCGCCCTGCTCCAACGCTGGGTCTGTATGATTGTTATTTCTGCTGAGGCAGGATTTGGGGCGGCGCTTGCGCCGCCGCTTTGACTGCTTCGCGAGGGAACAAGCCTTCGGTGTGTCCTTCCGTTCCTCGTCGTCGTCTTCTTTTGGTGTGTCCACCATGTATACGTCATATGATGAGGTGGACGTCCAGTTCCCTGTGGGCGGTGGTTCCTCTTCGCCTCGTGCATCGTTGTCCATACCGTCGATGACTTCGGAGTCAAAGTCGAGCATGTCGATTGAGTCATCGACAGTGGGTAATAAGTGGGTGGTGGGTGGGCGTCGAATTTCTTCGTCGTCCGCATCCCAATCCTGTTGGCCATAATCCGGCCAGGGCTCTCCTGACAAAGAGAGAGACCTTAGTGAATTCAGAATGTCGCCGAAGGGCGAGTGCTGAAAGATATCCACGGTGGTGAATTCCATGATTGGCGCCCAATTGGATTCGATTGGCAGGGGCACGGATGGTTCGGAGTCCGGAAAAGAGTCCGGCACCTTGGAGTCTTTGGCTGGTGTTCGGCTCGATCGCCATTGAGACTGCAGCCCCTGAGGCGGTGTCTAACCACCCGTCCTCGACTGGCGCAGTTGGCTCCGAGCTAAGGGTCAGAGCTGATACGGGCGCAGCCTCTGGGTACTGTTTGGCGGAAGAGCTAGGTCGTACCCATCGCGACAGTGCGGCGCGCCCGGCTATGGCTTGAATCCGTCGAAGATCAAGTCTCCACGGATGTCGGCTGTGCAGTTCAAACTTCCAAATCTGACCTGATGGCCAGGGGCGTAGCTTTCAATCTGCTCCAGATGGCCAAGCGAATTAGCCCGCAGTGCAAAGCCGCCGAATACGAAGATCTGTCCGGGGAGAAAAGTCTCACCCTGGACCGCATTGCTATCGATAATAGTAGGAGCCATCAAGCCTAACGGTGTCGACATAGAGGAACTCTCAATGAAAGCACCAATGTCGGTGTCAAAACCGGCGGATCTCGGGTAGGGGGTCCCGAACTGTGCGTCTAGGCCGGATGGTAACAGGAGGCAGGGGACACGATGTTTTACCCAGGTTCGGGCCATCTTGATGGAGGTAAAACCCTATGTCCTGCTTGACTAATATTGATGGTATGGGTAGTACAAGAGTAGATCTACCACGAGATCAGAGAGGCTAAACCCTAGAAGCTAGCCTATGGTATGATTGTATGTTGTGATTGTTGCCCTACGAACTAAAACCCTTCGGTTTATATAGACACCGGAGAGGGTTAGGGTTACACAAGGTCGGTTACAAAGGAGGAGATATCCATATCCGTATCGCCTAGCTTGCCTTCCACGCCAAGTAGAGTCCCATCCGGACACGAAATGAAGTCTTCAATCTTGTATCTTCATAGTCTAACAGTCCGGCCAATGGAGATAGTCCGGCTGTCTGGAGACCCCCTAATCCAGGACTCCCTCAGGCCCCAAGATGGGATCTCGTGGATACAGAAAGTTGCGGCGGTGGAATTAGGTTTTTGGCTCCGTATCTGATCGTTTGGGGGTACGTGGATATATATAGGAGGAAGAAGTACGTCGGTGGAGCAACATGGGGCCCACGAGGGTGGAGGGCGCACCTGAGGGGGGGGGGGGCAGGCATGCCCCCTACCTCGTGGCCTCCTATTAGTTGTCTTGATGTAGGATCCAAGTCTCCTGAGTTGTATTCGGTGAGAAAATCACGTTCCCGAAGGTTTCATTCCGTTTGGACTCCATTTGATATTCCTTTTCTTCGAAACCCTAAAACAGGCAAAAAACAACAATTCTGGGCTGGGCCTCCGGTTAATAGGTTAGTCCCAAAAATAATATAAAAGTGGATAATAAAGCCCAACAATGTCCAAAACAGTAGATAATATAGCATGGAGCAATCAAAAATTATAGATACGTTGGAGACGTATCAAGCATCCCCAAGCTTAATTCTTGCTCGTCCTCGAGTAGGTAAATGATAAAAACAGAATTTTTGATGCGGAGTGCTACTTGGCATAATTTTAATGTAATTCTTCTTAATTATGGTATTAATATTCAGATCCGAAAGATTCAAGACAAAAGTTCATATTGACATAAAAATGATGATACTTCAAGCATACTAACAAAGTAATTATGTCTTCTCAAAATAACATGGCTAAAGAAAGTTATCCCTACAAAATAATATAGTCTGGCTATGCTCTATCTTCACCACACATAATATTTAAATCATGCACAACCCCGAGGACAAGCCAAGCAATTGTTTCATACTTTTGACATTCTCAAAACTTTTTCAATCTTCACGCAATACATGAGCGTGAGCCATGCATATAGCACTATAGGTGGAATAGAGTGGTGGTTGTGGAGAATACAAAAAGGGGAAGATAGTCTCACATCAACTTGGCGTATCAACGGGATATGGAGATGCCCATCAATAGATATCAATGTGAGTGAGTACGGATTGCCATGCAACGGATGCACTAGAGCTATAAGTATATGAAAGCTCAAAAAGAAACTAAGTGGGTGTGCATCCAACTTGCTTGCTCATGAAGACCTAGGGCATTTTTGAGGAAGCCCATCATTGGAATATACAAGCCAAGTTCTATAATGAAAAATTCCCACTAGTATATGAAAGTGATACCATGAGAGACTCTCTACTATGAAGATCATGGTGCTACTTTGAAGCACAAGTGTGGTAAAAGGATAGTAACATTGTCCCTTCTCTCTTTTTCTCTCATTTTTTTTCTTTGGGCCTTTTCTTTTTTTTTCTTTTTTAATGACCTCTTTCTTTTTTTTCATCCGGAGTCTCATCCCGACTTGTGGAGGAATCATAGTCTCCATCATCCTTTCCTCACTGGGACAATGCTCTAATAATGATGATCATCACACTTTTATTTTTCTTACAACTCGATACTTAGAACAAAATATGACTCTATGTGAATGCCTCCGGCGGTGTACCGGGATATGCAATGATGCATGAGTGACATGTATGAAAGAATTATGAACGGTGGCTTTGCCACAAATACTATGTCAACTACATGATCATGCTAAGCAATATGACAATGATGGAGTGTGTCATGAGCGGAACGGTGGAAAGTTGCATGGCAATATATCTCGGAATGGCTATGGAAATGCCATAATAGGTAGGTATGGTGGCTGTTTTGAGGAAGGTATATGGTGGGTGTATGATACCGGCGAAAGGTGCATGGTATTACAGAGGCTAGCAAAGGTGGAAGGGTGAGAGTGCGTATAATCCATGGACTCAACATTAGTCATAAATAGCTCATATACTTATTGCAAAAATCTACAAGTTATCAAAGCAAAGTATTACGCGCATGCTCCTAGGGGGATAGATTGGTAGGAAAAGACCATCGCTCGTCCCCAACCGCCACTCATACGGAAGACAATCAATAAATAAATCATGCTCTGACTTCATCACATAACGGTTCACCATACGTGCATGCTACGGGAATCACAAGCTTCAACACAAGTATTTCTCAAATTCACAACTACTCAACTAGCATGACTTTAATATCACCATCTCCATATCTCAAAACAATTATCAAGTATCAAACTTATAATAGTATTCAACACACTCATAAGAGAATTTTTATTATTAATCTTGCATACCAAGCATATTAGGATTTTAAGCAAATCCACCACCGTGCTCTAAAAGATATAAGTGAAGTACTAGAGCAAAATTATATAACTCAAAAGATATAAGCGAAGGACATAGAGTATTCTAACAAATTCCAAATCATGTATGGATCTCTCAAAATATGTGTACAGCAAGGATGATTGTGGTAAACTAATAAGCAAAGACTCAAATCGTACAAGACGCTCCAAGTAAAATATATCTCCAAGTAAAGTTACCGATAAAAGTAGACGAAAGAGGGGATGCCTTCCGGGGCATCCCCAAGCTTTGGCTTTTAGGTGTCCTTAGATTATCTTGGGGGTGCCATTGGAATCCCCAAGCTTATGCTCTTGCCAATCCTTGTTCCATAAACCATTAAATCTTTACCCAAAACATGAAAACTTCACAACACAAAACTTAAAGTAGAAAATCTCATGAGCTACGTTAGCGAAAGAAAACAAAAGACCACTTCAAGGTACTGTAATGAACTCATTATTTATTTATATGGGTGTTACCTACTGTATTCCAACTTATCTATGGTTTATAAACTATATTACTAGCCATAGATTCATCAAAATAAGCAAACAACACACGAAAAACAGAATCTGTCAAAAACAGAACAGCCTGTAGTAATCTGTAGCTAGCGCAAGATCTGGAACCCCAAAAATTCTAAAATAAATTTCTGGAAGTTAAGAATTTATCTATTAATCATGTGCAAAAAGAATTAACTAAATATCACTCTCCAAATAAAATTGACAGCAGTTCTCGTGAGCGCTAAAGTTTCTGTTCTTTACAACAAGTTCAACAAGACTTTCCCCAAGTCTTCCCAACGGTTCTACTTGGCCCAAACACTAATTAAACACAAAAAACACAACCAAAACAGAGGCTAAATAATTTATTTATTAATAAACAGGAGCAAAAAGCAAGGAATACAAATAAAAATAAAATTGGGTTGCCTCCCAACAAGCGCTATCGTTTAACGCCCCTAGCTAGGCATAACAAGCAAGAATAGATCTAGGTGTTGCCATCTTTGGTAGGCAATCCATAAGTGGCTCTCATAATAGATTCATAAGGTAATTTAATTTTCTTTCTTGGAAAATGTTCCATGCCTTTCCTTAACGGAAATTGGAATCTAATATTTCCTTCCTTCATATCAATAATTGCACCAACGTTCTAAGGAAAGGTCTACCTAGAATAATATGACATGAAGGATTGCAATCTATGTCAAGAACAATAAAATCTACGGGAACATAATTCCTATTTGCAACAATAAGAACATCATTAATTCTTCCCATAGGTTTCTTAATAGTGGAATCCGCAAGGTGCAAGTTTAAAGAGCAATCATCAAAATCACGGAAACCTAACAAATCACACAAAGTCTTTGGAATCGTGGAAACACTAGCACCCAAATCACATAAAGAATAGCATTCATGATATTTAATTTTAATTTTAATAGTTGGTTCCCACTCATCATAAAGTTTTCTAGGGATAGAAACTTCCAATTCAAGTTTTTCTTCATTAGATTGCATCAAGGCATCAACGATATGTTTAGTAAACGCTTTATTTTGACTATAAGCATGAGGAGAATTTAGCACGGATTGCAACAAGGAAATACAATCAATAAAAGATCAATTTTCATAGTTAAATTCCTTGAAATCCATAATAGTGGGTTTAGCAACATCTAGGGTTTTAATTTCTTCAATCTCACTTTTATAAAATTTAGCATCAAGATCAAAAGATTCATTCTTGGAACACCTTCTAGGTAAAGGTGGATCATATTCAGTCCCATCATTATCAAGATTCATATTGCAAAACAAAGATTTAATGGGGGACACATCAATAACTTTTAGATCTTCATCATTATTTTCATAGGAACTAGAAGAACACGCTTTTATGAAGGCATCTTTCTTAGCACGCATCCTAGCGGTTCTTTCTTTGCACCCGTCAATGGAAATTCTCATGGCTTTGAGAGACTCATTGATATCATGCTTAGGTGGAATAGATCTAATTAAGTTTCAAAGAATCAACATCAAGAGCAATCCTATCAACGTTCCTAGCCAAATCATCAATCTTAAGCAATTTTTCTTCAATCATAGCATTAAAATTCTTTTGCGAAGTAATAAATTCTTTAATATTAGAATCAAAATCATAGGGCATCTTATTATAATTTCCATAAGAATTGTTGTAGGAATTACCATAATTATAAGATGGATTACTAGGATAAGGCCTAGGATTGAAATTTCCTCTATACACGTTGTTACCAAAATTGTTCCTACCAACAAAATTCACATCCACAGATTCATTATTATTCTCAATCAAAGTAGACAAGGGCATATCATTAGGATCAGAAGAAACACTCTTATTAGCAAATAATTTCATAAGTTCATCCATCTTTCCACTCAAAACATTAATTTCTTCTATCACATGCACATTTTTATTAGTAGATCTTTCAGTGTGCCATTGAGAATAATTAACCATAATATTATCTAGGAGTTTAGTAGCTTCTCCTAAAGTGATTTCCATAAAAGTGCCTCCCGCGGCCGAATCCAAAAGATTTCTAGAAGCAAAATTCAATCCGGCATAAATTTTTTGTATAATCATCCACAAATTTAAACCATGAGTAGGGAAATTGCATATCATTAATTTCATTCTCTCCCAAGCTTGTGCAACATGTTCATGATCAAGTTGCTTAAAATTCATAATATCGTTTCTAAGAGAGATGATTTTAGAGGGAGGAAAATACTTAGAGATAAAAGCATCTTTGCACTTGTTCCATGAATCAATACTATTTTTAGGCAAAGACGAAAACCAAGCTTTAGCACGATCTCTAAGCGAAAAAGGAAATAGCTTCAATTTAACAATATCATTATCCACATATTTCTTCTTTTGCATGTCACACAAATCAACGAATCTATTTAGATGGGTAGCGGCATCTTCACTAGGAAGACCGGAGAACGGATCTTTCATGACAAGATTCAGCAAAGCGGTATTAATTTCACAAGATTCAACATCGGTAAGAGGAGCAATCGGAGTGCTAATAAAATCATTGTTGTTGGTATTGGTGAAGTCACACAATATAGTATTATCTTGAGCCATTGCGAAAAACAAGCAAACTAACACACAAGCAAACAAAAAGCAAGCGGACAAAAAGGGCAAATGGAGAAAGAGAGGGAGGATAGAGAGAGAGAGGGCGAATAAAACGTCAAGGGTCAATTGGGGGGAGAGGAAAATGAGAGGCAAATGGCAAATAATGTAATGCGGGAGATAAGGGTATGTGATGGGTACTTGGTATGTTGACTTTTGCGTAGACCTCCCTGGCAACGGCGTTAGAAATCCTTCTTGCTACCTCTTTTAGCACTGCGTTAGTTTTCCCCGAAGAGGAAGGGATGATGCAGCAAAGTTGCGTAAGTATTTCCCTCAGTTTTTGAGAACCAAGGTACCAATCCAGTAGGAGGCTACGCGCGAGTCCCTCGTACCTGCACAAAACAAATAAATCCTCGCAGTCAACGCAAATAGGGGTTGTCAATCCCTATAGGGCCACTTACGAGAGTGAGATCTGATAGATATGATAAGATAATTTTTTTGGTATTTTTATGATAAAGATGCAAGGTAAAATAAAGACAAAGTAAATAGCAAAGTAAATAACTAAGCAGTAGGAGATTAATATGGTAAAGATAGACCCGGGGCCATGTGTTTCACTAGTGGCTTCTCTCGAGAGCATAAGTATTCTACGGTGGGTGAACAAATTACTGTTGAGCAATTGACAGAATTGAGCATAGTTATGAGAATATCTAGGTATGATCATGTATATAGGCATCACGTCTGAAACAACTAGACCGACTCCTGCCTGCATCTACTACTATTACTCCACTCATCAACTGCTATCCAGCATGCATCTAGAGTATTAAGTTAAAAACAGAGTAACGCCTTAAGCAAGATGACATGATGTAGAAGGATAGACTCATGCAATATGAAGAAAACCCCATCTTGTTATCCTCGATGGCAACAATACAATACGTGCCTTGCTGCCCTTACTGTCACCGGGAAAGGACACCGCAAGATTGAACCCAAAGCTAAGCACTTCTCCCATTGCAAGAAAGATCAATCTAGTAGGCCAAACCAAACTGATAATTCGAAGAGACTTGCAAAGATAACCAATCATACATAAAAGAATTCAGAGAAGATTCAAATATTATTCATAGATAGACTTGATCATAAACCCACAATTCATCAGTCTCAACAAACACACCGCAAAAACAAGATTACATCGAATAGATCTCCACAAAAGAGGGGGAGAACATTGTATTGAGATCCAAAAAGAGAGAAGAAGCCATCTAGCTACTAACTATGGACCCGTAGGTCTGAAGTAAACTACTCACACTTCATCGGAGAGGCTATGGTGTTGATGTAGAAGCCCTCCGTGATCGATGCCCCCTCCGGCGGAGCTCCAGAATAGGCCCCAAGATGGGATCTCGTGGATACAGAAAGTTGTGGCGGTGGAATTAGGTTTTTGGCTCCATATCTGATCGTTTGGGGGTATGTGGATATATATAGGAGGAAGAAGTATGTCGGTGGAGCAACAGGGGGCCCACGAGGGTGGAGGGCGCGCCTGGGGGCGGGGCAGGCGCGCCCCTACCTCGTGGCCTTCTATTAGTTGGCTTGACGTAGGGTCCAAGTTTCCTGAGTTGTATTCGGTGAGAAAATCACGTTCCCGAAGGTTTCATTCCATTTGGACTCTGTTTGATATTCCTTTTCTTCGAAACCCTAAAACAGGCAAAAAAACAACAATTTTGGGCTGGGCCTCCGGTTAATAAGTTATTCCCAAAAATAATACAAAATTGGATAATAAATCCCAATAATGTCCAAAACAGTAGATAATATAGCATGGAGCAATAAAAAATTATAGATACGTTGGAGACGTATCAAGAGGCAGAGATTCATAGAGTCTGGATCGTCGGTGTACATCACATTCAACTTGGTGCAGCCTTGGGACTTAACGGCGAACTCAAAGGTGAATTCCTTGCTGAAGTCCAGATCCAGTAGGCTCACCCCTCGGATCACCATTGGAGTCTCTTCAAGTGAACGAGTGGATAGGCGGCAGCAGTAGTTCGTTTTTCTGCTCTTGGGGAGGATTCAACAGTAAACTAAGTGTGTATAGGAGACTACAGTTACTACCCCTCCCTCGCCCACTGCACGCCCGACAGAACATGCATCCTCGGAGCATTTAACCGCCTCCATTAAGAAACCTATTCCGGCCACACGTCGGTTCACGAGCGGGTCTGTATTGGTACTGTAATAACAAGTGTTAGTGGTCACTTTACTTAATTAGCTTTAATAGAAATTTATTCTTGAAACAAGCAATGCATTGGCTCATTCTATCAGTGCCACAAGATCAACATGCACAACAATTAGAATTATCATTCTTAGGACGCACACGATCATCACATTTGTCGCACTTTCACACATATAATACTACCAAGTTTGAATTGTTTGTTATGGTTGTTGTCATCTGCATCATCATGCCATGTTTCCCATCTTGCAAGATTCGGAACCAACAAATAAGATTCAAATAATAAGTACATCAAAGATGTCTACACATCTCATTGATTCCCAACTTGCAAGATTCAGAACCAACAAATAAGATTCAAACAATAAATACAACAAGGCACTACAAACAAAAGACACATCCGTGACATTTTGGGCCGAACAAATTTTTTTTCTGTCATACATATGACACTTCTATGACGATAATTGTGACAAAACCCGGTATCATCATAGATGTGGTGGGCTCCTACTTCTATGAGAAAAAATCATGACAGAAAATGGGCTTCGTCCTGGGCGGGCCGGAGACGCAGCTGCATGACATTCTTTGGGCCGTCCATGACGGAAAAAACCGTGGTAGAAGCGAGGGGAGGAAAATTTCAGGGAGTTCCCGGTTACGGTGGGAGGTCGGGGGCCGAACGATGCGTGTTTCTCTCGTACACACACATGCGTGTGTGCGAGGCGTTAGCTCTAACTGAACCCGAGCGAGGCGTTGGGCTCTAACTAAACCCGAGCGATTGCACTGCAGGCTACGGGTTACTGAACCCGAGCGATCGATCGATGGCTGTTAACTGAACCCGATCGAGCGATTCCTTTGCTACTGCTGCTAACTTAAGCCGATCGATGCTGCCTTTGGGATGAACAGTGAGCGTTGCGGGGGGGGGGGGGGGGTTGGATGAACAGTGAGCGGTGGCGTTGCCTCTGGATGAACAGGACCCCGTGGTGTGGAGGGCTGGATGAACAGTAGACGGTGGAGGGGTGCCCGTGGAGGGGTGGTTGAAACAGGACCCCGTGGTGTGGAGGGCTGGATGAGCAGTAGACGGTGGAGGGGTGCCCATGGAGGGGTGGTTGAACAGTAGCCGGTGGAGTAGCGCGCGGTGGAGGCTGGATGAACAGGAGCCCGTGGAGGCTGGAGGAGGTCGACGGTAGCCCGTGGAGGCTGGAGGAGGTCGACGGTGGAGATGAACAGTATCTTGTGGAGTCCTGTTTTACGGTACGCCACATCCCTCCCGATGAAAAGGACCCCCGTTTCGATCGTAGGAGGTCCGTTTCGTCGGTTTTGTGGTACGCCCCACCCCTCTCGATCAACAGGACCCCCGTTTCGACCGTAGGAGGTCCGTTTCGTCCGTTTTGCGGTATGCCACACCCCTCTCGATCAACAGGACCCCCGTTTCGACCGTAGGAGGTCCGTTTCCTCCGTTTTGCGGTACGCCACACCCCTCTCGATCAACAGGACACCGTTCCGAACGTAGGAGGTATGTTTCCTCCGTTTTGCGGTACGCCAGGCCTCGTTTCCATCGCCTATTCCGTCCAAGCCCTCCCGATGAACACGATCACGCATTCCGTTCCGACCCAGCCGGTTGGCTCCCACACGTTCTGTTGCCTCCTGATGAACACGACGCATTCCGTTGCCTCTCCATGAACACGACGCATTCCGTTGCCTCCCCATGAACACGACGCGTTCCATTGCCTCCCATGAACACGACGACGACGTTGTTTCTCCGTTCCGACCCAGCCATGTACACGAGCCCTGGCCATACGTATGCGCGAGTAGGCGTTCGAGACCCCGCCCGTATGTACACATATGTGGCCGTATTTTCTTTCTTGCACCCTGGCCGCTGTACGTACGTGTACATGTTACGTGCATGCCTCTACTACGACACGTACGCGCCTCTACTACGACACGTGCGTGCCTCTACATCCACCAGTATATATGTACGTATACGTTCGCGACAAGAATGACAACGCTACGTACACTTCGACCAGGTGGGTCCTGACTCTCAAGCACTTCCTTGCGTGCGAAGATGTAGCTGGTGGGTCCCAACAGTTAGGGGGGCGAATTTTTTTTGCCTGGCACACTTCCTTGCGTGCAAAGATGTAGCTGGTGGGTCCTAGTAGTCAGGGAGGCGAATCATTTTTTTTCCCCGGACGCACTTCTTTGCGTGCGAAGATGTAGCTGGTGGGTCCCAACAGTCAGGGGGAGACGTTTTTTTCACGAAATACGGTGGCCTATCCGGTGGGTCCCCGCTGTCAGGTGGAGGAATTATTTTGCGCGTAATAAGGAGGCACTTCCTTGCTGCGGCCGTGGACCCAGCTGTTAGCCTCTCCACGTACAGTCCACGTCCGATGGAAGTCGTTCCTTGACCACGTTGACCACGCCGCGCCGAGAGCACCACGGTGGTGGACGACGGCGAGGACTAGGAAGGGGACGACTCGGAGCCGGGGAAGATGCAGCAGTGGATGCCCACGCGAAGAGGAGTACGAGGGTTCACTGGTTCGGCTACGGTGTGAGGCTGCTGTCGCCGCAGAAGAACAGGGGGTGCGGGTGACTAGAGGGATGGCCTGGCCAGCGGTGGGAGTAGTAGGGGGCGGTGAGGCCTCCGCGGCATCACAGCCGGCCACGGGAGGCAGGAGCACGCGGCACGACCGGCGCTGGTTTGGGTGGCTGGAGCAAGAAGACCAGAGGTTGAAGAAGCACTACGGCCGTTGGATGAACATCGTACGGTAACAGGAGCTAGAACCGTCCATATTGACTAAGTTGACAAAGCCCTCCGTCCCCGTCAACTTGGTAGGCCCACAAGTCAGCCTCCCACTATGCTGGGTTCCAGCTGGCAGGGGGAATATTCATTTTTTGTGCGTAATAAGGAGGCACCCCGACATGTCAGCGGGGGGCATGTTATTTTCACGAAATACAGAGGCCCTTCCGGTGGGTCCCAGATGTCAGGTGGAGGAATCATTATTTTGCGCGTAATAAGAAGGCATTTCCTTGTGTGCGGCCATGGACCCAGCTGTCAGCCTCTCCACGCACAGTCTACTTCTGATGGTGTCATTTGTTGACCACGTTGACCACATCGCGCCGAGCGCATCCAAGGTGGTGGACGACGGCGAGGCCCCGGACAGCAACGAGCCGGAGATGGGAAGACGCGGGAGTAGAGTCGCAGACGGAGAGGTGTACGAGGGTTAACTGGTTCTAGTGCGGTGTGGTTCGGTAGTCGGTGGAGAAGAACGGGAGGTGTGGAGGGGTGGAGGGATGGCCTGGCCAACGGTGGAGTAGCGCTTCATAGCGCAGCGTGCTAAGCATAGCTGCTAGCAGCAGGAGGCGGGAGGTGGTCCCGGCGGCGCTGGAGGAAGAAGACGAGAGATTGAAGATGGATGCCGGTCGTTGGATGTAAATCCAACGGATAACATGTCAGAATCATTTGTTGACTAAATTGACAACGACTTGCGTTGGCTTCGACCTATTGCCCACATTTTAGCCTCCAGAAATGTGGCACGTATTCAACCCATTTTTTCAAAATTTACAGTCTTTTTTTTGCGCGGTAGAATTTACAGTCAATTTGATATATTTTTTTGAATTACAGCCATTAGCTGGGCTGGGTGAACAAATAATGTAGCGTCCATGTGGCCCATTTATTTTATTTCCTAAAAAATTACAGGCCATTTGCACTTTCTCAAAATACACGATTTTGCTGGGCTGATTCTAATTATAATGTTGGGTTGGGCCAGCAATGTTATCAAAAAATAAAAAGGGGCTGAGCATTTTGTTATAAATATATTTAAATAAGAAGTGATATTATTACATTCGTCCTTAAATCTTACCAAGCTTTTGTACACAATCACTAGGATTTTCGTGCCAAAACAATCCAGGATTTTATTTGTTAAGAAATTATTTTTATAAGTTAATAAGATGTGGGATATTGTTTTCTTACATATGTAAGTATCTGTTAAATATATGATGACAATAAAAATAGTATATAATAACATATAAAATAATTTAAATATATATAATAGTTAGAAGGGAAACATAAGTTGGACCTGGCATTCCTATTCTTATATAGAAAAATAGAACAGACCTCTGCGTTTTCTTCAAAAAAAAATACATAAATTGGGCTGCCAAAAATAAAACCTCGGATGGGAGGTCCATACACCGGTCGATACATGACGACCCTAAGAAAATACAAACAGGCCTATGGACCTCCCATCCGAGGTCGTGGGCAGCGCATGTTAAAAATGAAAGCCTAGACGGGGCAGCCCAAAACCACGTCCAACACTTGCCAAAACTTCGTCCCTCGTTTTCTCTGTGTTTTGCACACTCAACATTGTGTGGGTATTTTGACTGTGCATCATATGAAGATGTGCTATGCATGAATGTTGATCAGCATGATGTGAACTGGCTGGTAGTTCCATTTCGACCATGAATAAATCTTCCAACATGATGTTAACCCTGTTTGAAAAGGCCGTATTAATGTAAATGCTCTACCTCTAAAAGTTGCAGTTTCTTATCTGAAACTGAACTTGCAGTTTCTTCTCTTAGAATCACATTGTCTGCATTTTTATACTCCTATGAAACTACATTTTTTTAAGTGCTAAAAATAGATCTCTAGAATTCATAAAATGCTTCATATGCTCAATACTGCAAATCTGAAATTCAAAAGACATTCATATCTGAAAGTACTCTCAAAATACACAACACAAAACACAATTCACAACCTGCAAATACTGACAACCCTAAGATCCTCCTGACAATTCACAACCTGCCTGACTATTGGGCTGGGGGGCAGCCCCCTCCTATTCCTCGGCGGCAGACAGCCGCCCCGTGAGACGATGTGAACGGTGAGGGAGATGATAGCGGGGAAGCATCGTCGGGCCAACTGCTTTTCTCCTCTTGTAGTTGGGTTCGGTCGACGAAGACTCCACCGGCTCGCTCTAGCAGGACACCCTCACAAACGGCACCCTGTAGATGCTCGATCCTTCAATATCTGGTGGATGCTCCATCTGGGATCGATACTCCCACCACCGCTCCCTCACGATCGGATTCGGTGAATCTGTTTGCTCCATGGCCCAGAGGAGTAGCTCTATGTACTCCGGCGTGACTCCCTCCGGGAGTATTGCCGCCTTTTCGCTCTGTTGCAAATATTTGGCCATGGATGTCGCCGTCGCCGCTAGTTGGTCCTTGTTGTCAAACCAAGACTCTATCTCCAACATCCTAGCTAGCTTCACAGGGTCACCGTCTGTGATCCTGACGTATCGGTTATACTCCTCCATCGATCTACTTCTCCACAGCACCTTCACTCGCCGGCGGTGGTTTTTGAATGGAAGAGGAGAGGAGCGGCGCTGGTTTTGGATTAGAACGGGAGAGGAGGGGCGGTGGTTTTGAAATGGAAGAGGAGAGGAGCGGCGCTGCATTTAGATTGGAACAGGAGAGGAGCAGCGGTGGTTTAAGAGGAGAAGAGCGGAAGAGCGGCGCTGGTCTTGGAAGTATTTTTTTGTTGTTTTTCTTATTTTGGGTCAAAGTTTGACCACGTACTGTATTTGACAAGCAAAATGTGAATACATGTCACCAAAAAATTTATCGTTTGGTTCGTATCTGAATGTACTTCCAAATCATATTATTTTTGCAACGTATAACATATATTTTATGTGCGAAAATCATGGTCAATTATGACCCAGAATAAAAGGGAGACTAGTTAATGTGGGGTCACTTTCTTAATTGAAGGGTAAATTGATTTTGATTTTGATGCAGTCACAGCGCGCCGGCCCTCTCGTCCAATCCTAAATCGCTGCCGCACGCTCCTCTCCCTCTTCTCCATTGCAAAACCACCTCCTCTCCTCTCCATCATCTCCATTCCAAAACCACCGTCTCGCCTCTCCCTCTTCTGATCTTCTCTATTGCAAAACCACCTCGCACTCTGCATATATGCCGGTTCCATAGGTACATTTGTGCAGTTCCACCAAAATGCAGTTGAATAACCCTGTTTGCACAGATAATGAAAAAGCTTGATTACATTATAGTGGCACTAGTTGATGAAACACACAAAATAAATAGAAGAAAATATTGTGATAGTATCATAGTATGCCATGCTGTGAGGGCGAGATGGGCCCCGCGACGCCTCATACGGTACGCCTCATACTAGACATCGTCCCAAGTCTCCCAGATACACCTTCTGCCAGTGATGAACATCAGTGTACATCGGTAGTACAAGGAGGCGCCTTGAGACATTCAAATCTCTATTTTTGTACATATCAACTAAAATTAAGCACCCCAGTTTGCAGAAACGCTTAAACATTAACAATGGGACTAGTTGATGAAACATACATTAACAAAGAGAATCACTTTCTTTATCTACATTGGAAATGAAATGATAGAGATGATAATCGCTCTATTTTAATTGTATTATTACTTCATTTTATCAGTGACACTAGGGTCGAGCAGGTGGCAAACGAGGTGTACCGTGCGTCGCAAGGATGAAGGCCGGGGGTGCTTAGACTGGGATGCTGAAGCTGGCTCTTTCAGTCACCAGCATGGATGATTCAATTCATGGGACCTTTTGGTGCAGTTCACCTAAAATGAAGCAATGTCCCGTGAGCTAGCAGCTTCTTCTTCAAATTTTTTTAAGAAAAGGGCTCCAGCCCCGGTTCCATTTCCATTAGAAAACGAAACCCACAGAGCTTCTTCTTCATTAGTTGCAATAAAATTGAGCAACATCAAGGTTGGTTGTGAAGCTCCTGGAATGCTCAACTATAATTTGGATATCATTTGTGCAGTTCAACTAAGATCGAGCGTGAAATGTATATCTCTGTTTGCACAAAAAAAGGTGGAAAGGAGGGTGACTAACAAGTGATGAAACATGCAGCAAATGAAAAGAAGCATGTTCCTTATCTGAATGGAAATCCTACAAGGACAGTAGCAATTCTAAAGCACTGGCATTGCTAGATATTAGTGTGGGCATTAGGATTAACTATGACAACCATTAAATATGACATTACTTTGGGCACGGGAGAGTAGGCGGACTAGGGCAGTTGCATTTCTAACGAAAAGAACCAACTTATCTTAATGGGAAATTTTAGCAGGACATGTAAAAAAGTGCCATTGATTCATATTACTGGAGGCATTACATTGAAAACAACATTGGTTTAACGTGTCCTTACTTTTAACAGTGTGACTGCTACATTTTACCAGTGGCATTACATAAGAGTGGCTCGGGGCAACAAACATCAGAACAGGATATCTGGGTTGGTCCCATTTTTGTTCGATATAGCCACCTTATACTGTGTGAGGCTAGCAAATCTAGTGCTGGACTTACTCTGTTGACTTGTCCCCTAGTCCCCACTTTCTTTCCTTTTTCAACCAATAGATCGGGTTTATATTGAGTTTGTACTGCATTTCCCTATTAGACCTAGAGACCAGTTGGATAGCCAGTCTCTGCTACTTTTCGCCCCCATCATTTCCTCTTTCGACCAAGTCCTAGATTCAGGTAACAAATCCTCCCCCACCCCACCCCCTTTCTTCCTTGTTTGAACCAAGTAGTACTAGATTTGAGTGCATGAACTAGTTTTACCTCTTAAACATAAAAAAATTAGGTGGTTTTCGAACAGCCGATCAATCCTATCTATGAGGGGGCCTGAGAAATAGTAAAAGATACAAATGCAGTGACATCAGGAACTCGGGAAGTAGAGCAAGGCCGGTTTCGAAGGAAGTTATACCTGATGGTCGCCGGGATGTCGCTAGGTGGGCGGTAGGAGGCCGGATCGGCCCACACTACGGCAGCGAGGAAGAAGGGGTTGGAGGCCCTCCCTCGCCAGCGGTGCTTGGGAGAGAACGGCAAGGCAGGCTGATCGGGACGCGCCTAGCAGTGGGTAAGAGCTGTCGCCGAGGACGACCGCGTGAACATTACACCTTCTCACCTTCCTCGGTGGAGAGAATCCGGCTAGATCTGTGACCAGCGGTGAGCAGAGAGAGAGAGAGAGTGTGTGGCCACCGCTGTCGTGTTTAGATCCGGAGAGGCCGAGACAGTGTGCAGATATCAACACTAGCAAGCAAGTGCGGAGGCTCCTGCCTATATAGTGGAGTAGTACTAGATTTCTTTTGTCTACCGGAACGGCTTGACCTCGTCAATGACTGTCGAGAAGTCTTCATGCACGTGGCCCGGAGGCGCAGTTGTCGTCATTTCGATCTGAAGCACCGGATTATAACATATAACACGAAAAAATGCCACATGACAAGAAATCATAACCTCACTGCCCAAAGGAGACAACATGAATCCCGACGGACAAACTAGACGAGGAACAAATCTCAAATTAAAGATAAACTCGTAGAAAAGGGGTCCGTCGATAGATGTCCTAATTAACATAGCCGGCTTGACCTAGATGGCAGCCGAGTTGTCATTGTTCGTGCATGTGCCCCCAATGACTAGCCCAACTCAGTTTGTCGCTGTTTAACCCTCGCAGTGATCCGAAGCACATGACACCTAATTTTGCAAGATGACAAGAATTTCTCACCACAACTACAGCCATGTACAACACAGCCTGTACGATATGTAGAAGATAGTCAATCCAGACGTGTCTGCTGGAGTCTGGTCACATGCATGGACGAACTGATCTAGTACCGTGTCTTGCAGGGATCGTCCAGGCACCAACGTAGTACAACACTTCTCTAGTACTATCGCTCGTCTCCCTCTTCTATTAAGTCACCCGACTTGCGGGGCCGGGTAGTGTGCCTATGGCCGGTTCTCAATTGCCGTCCCACATGTGTGTGCAAACGCAATATGACGCGCATTCCATTCGGAGAGCAGCGTGCCAGACCGATCGACCGTCTGGGGTGCGACGCGAATGCGACGGGCGTGCTGTATACTCCGTACATGTGTACCGCCGTTTTCTAGACGCTTTGCTCCATGGCGCGGGCGCAATCCATGGATACAAAATTAGTATACTGTATACTATTTAAAAGTCGAGGGCGGGGCTTTTCCTGCGCAGTAGGCGGCGGGGCAGTTCCGCCTAGTCGGTTCGACAGAGACACGAGAAGACGAGGGAGTAGGCTACTGCAAACGTAGGGTTGTGTGATTTGACAGCGGGTTACTGCTGGACAGGTGGGGCCCCGTGATCATGGGAGAATGGAAAGCCACTACCCTGCCATTCGCACGCTGGCAATTCGCTCCTACTCGTCCCCGCACGTCCTTCAATACTACGGCGGTTCGCTCCTAGTCGTCCCGTCCATTCACATTACGGCAGTTCCACTAATCGTAACCCCCCTCCCATATCCATGGCGTCCCAAATCTCCACGATCGGCGGTGAGTACAAGGTTAGAACCATCACCGGCGATGAGTTCGACATCATCTACACCCGTTCTTCCGCGACGGTGAAAGGATGCCATTCCCGCTTCAGACGCATGTTCGAAGACTCAGATGATGAGTGGGTCGCTGGGCTAGATGTTGAGTACACCACAGTCCTGTGACCAGAGAAGGATCTAAAGGACGAAGAGAGGAAGACGCCCGCCATGATCCAGGTTTGCGTGCATGATTTATGCTTGGTCTACCACATATTCCATGCCGACGTTGAGTGCCAGGATTTTAAGGACTTCCTCTAGAGCAACCTAGTCAAATTCATTACTGTAGACTTTGGTAACGACAAAGAAGTCCTGTGTCGGATAGGCCTCGTTGTAGGCAACACCTTCGACCTCCAGAAGAATCGGCTAGTGTCCTCTCGTCAGCCTTCAATGTTGACCCTGGCAGGAGCCATGGTTCATCCTTCGTACGGTAAACTGGAGAAACCTCCATACATGTTTCATCGTCATGCATGGCAGCGGAATGTACTAGATACAGACCACATCCACTACGTTGCAATGGATGGCTACCTTTGCTTCAATATCTACAAGGGTTGGATGAAGAGAAACAGCCAAATGTGCGTTTCAAGCAAAGAAGTATCGGCCAAGAGGAAGAGGGACAAGGACGAAGTCGAGGACATGGACGAGGACTCCGAGTAAGGTGGCAGTGTCGTTGCTCATGGTGGTTCTAATGCAGTGTCTACCGGAATAGTTGCAAAGTTTAATTTCAGGTGTGCTTAATTTAATTTGAGGGGTGTGTTGTGCTGAGCCCCCAGCAGAAGTATGTTATGTTTCTTCTTGTTACTTTAACTCTTCAGTACCTCCATTCCCACACCGCCATCTTCACCTGCACCACCGGAAGAGCATCATCATCACCGTTTCCTCAGATGAAGCTGCGGCCTAATCGGCGCCACCAAAGAGGTTATACACTAATCGCCGCATTTTCTTCTTGATTCGATCTCACGGTGCTGCTGGCGCTCGGTCCCGAGCCGACACGGCGCAACTCCATCCATGGCGGCGTCGCCGGCCACTTCCTCCATGGTGTCGCTCCCTCGGCGGCGACGTCCACATCAGTAGGAGCTGTTGCTGCTTTAGCTCTCGCTCGCGCTGCTGCTCTGCTCTTGCTCTCGGTCCCCTGCCTGGTCTGCTCTTGCTATTGCTCTTGCTCGCGTTGCTGCTCTCGCTCTTGCTCTTGCTTGCGATGCTGCTCCGATTTAGCTACACTTCAGTGGACTGAATTGACTTTTGGGTCAGTCAATTTTCAGGGGGTGGGGGGGGGGGCTCGCCGGGGTGAAGGAAGAACCAGCCGCAGCGGGGAGGGGGGCTCGCCGGAGTGGTACCCCACTATCAATCTTAGGGTTCAGGATGGGGGCGGTGGTCGCCGGCGGTGGCGGCGCGTTGGCGGGGCGGTGGCGTGGGGATCGCCGGAGAAAAAGCTCGACACGGGGGGGCCTAGAGGGATGGCCGGGGCGGCGGAAGACCGGCGGTGGGGAGTGTTTTCGGGGCGGGCGGGGCGGCGCACCGCCGGCCGCGGGCGGCGGGGGGCTGCTGTTTGGCCGGCGGTGGCTGGCGGCTCAGGGGGTGGAGGTTGAAGATGAACCGCATGCCCTTGATTTCGTATCCAACGGCTGCAAAATCGACTGACCAGAGATGAAAAAGTCAGTCGACCGACGTGTAGCCTCACCTTGCTAGTGCGTTCAGTTTCGACATCAAAATTCAGTTTCGACAGCAAAATTCAGTTTCGACAGTTACGTTCAGTTTCGACAGTTAAGTTCAGTTTCGACAGTTAAGTTCTGAGATGAGCAGCTGATGAATTTTACATCTAGCACTTTGTGGTTATGTATTTTACGTCATGTATTGGAGATGCTATTAGAATTCCACTCAGGTTAACATTGTTCATTGTCTCTCTTGTCCTACTTCAGCCTCGGCGTCGCACAACTCACCGGAGCTGCTCCAACGACGAAACCCTCCATCATAGCGGAGCAGTACCTCGGGCTCCATCTCCAGACGCCTAAGATCTTCTTCCCCTCCTCCGACAGCAAAGTCAGCCAGAGCATCCTCACCGGCCAACCCAATCACGCTGAGATCGACATGGCTTCGCCAAAGAGGTTGTACACTTGTTGCATCTCTTTTTTACTCTACATGTTATATATATTGTCCACTGAGCACACAGATTTGTTCCTTTGGTGTCTCCTTGAAAGAAAAAACGTAGGAATTTTAATTTTCACTTGTCCTCCTTTTCAAATTCCTATTCAGGAAGCACAAGACTAAGAGATAGTAGCATAATAGCATTATAACCGTACATTTTCTTGTGGTTTGACTTAATCTCACCATGCTTCTTTGCATCCTGTGATCTTCCAATTGTTGTGAATCAAACACCCAGATTGGTAGAAATCCTGTGCTTTTAAATTCTCTGTTTTTGCATGTGCATTCCTATCCTATTCATGTCTATTTCCTATCCCTGCATTGTTAGAATCCTCAAATTCAAACAAGAACTTACTCAATTACTTCTGTTACATATATTTGTCAAAGAAAACCTTGTGTGGTTTGTCCTGCTCCTGCGGCGCTGTGTTCCACCCCAGCTCAGCTGCTCCAATGACGAAAGGGTTCACCACAGCAGGGATCCGCTCTCCAGACTGTCTTTCACCGCCTCAAATATTCTTCCCCGCCGCCAGCAGCCACGGCAACTGCATTACCATCATCAACTGAGCAGATGACCTTGAGGACTACATGGGTCCGCAAGAGAGGTCGCACTCTTCCGTGTTTGCTTACGTTATGCGTCGCTTAATATGATGGCATGCTACATTATCATCGTGTTCACCTATTAGACTGCGAGTCAGGTCCAAACTAATGCTGAAACTTGAGTTTTTAAATGGTTGTGGGGTATATATTGGGGCAGCAATCAGTACTATCTGTCTACTATCTGGTTAATCTCCGGTGTCTACTATGAGTTTCATGTTGGGTGCAAACAAACATTAAAGGAGCCATTATCTGTATTTTTTAACTAAATCTATTATCTGCCTACTATCATATTGGTTTTGGGTCTATCCACAGTTTGCTACCATCACTCTAGATTTGTGCATGCACTCCTTGCATAATCTCACTGTGTTCTATCCTATGCATGCCAGTTATTGTACACAATGGAACTGATCATGTAGAGAAAAAGAGACGAGGCTTGCATGGCAATAAAATTTCATGCAGACGTTGTTCCATGGTGGGTGCAAAGGCAGCCCCCTCCACCCATTTCGGATCGTAATCAAGAGGAAGATAACTGTTCTGAGGGGGATTCAGAAGGAGAAGACCACTCCTATTTACCCGATGAGGTCTTCGCTCTAACTTCGCATGCTGATGTTGGTACTATCATGCATATGGCGCCTTGCATTGCTTACTGTATACATTAAAGACGTCATCTGCTTAGTTTAGACATGCTTTGTGTCAATGCCACCTGTTTAGTTTCTTTATCGTTTATGTGAATCATGCAATGCCATCTTGTCTAGCCAGGCATCATATATGTGAATTTTGCAATGCCACCCTGGTTAGCCAGTCATCTTTTATGTGAATTATATCATGCCATCATTTTTTTATTACATGTTAAATTTGTCAGCAATTTTAGTACATTCAATTACTCTTCCTGTGCATCAGCCATTCAACACGGTCATGGAAAAATCTGGAGTGGAAACAAGGTCTTCAGAGCAGACAATGCTATCTGATGAAGCGCATGTCTTGCTGGTTACCGATAGCTCCTCAAAGGAGGATTGAGAGACGGATGACCAGTCATATCCCCCCCCGAGGTGCATGCCCTAACTTGGCAGGGTTATGTTGCTCATATCGTGCGTATGGTATCTTGCATTGCTATGTCATTTCTTAGTTTATACATGCTTTGTGTGAATGCCACCTATTTAGTGTCTAATTACCATATATGTGAATTATGCAATGCCATCTTGTTGCAAGACATCATATATGTGAATTATGCAATGTTATCTTTTTGGAAGGCATTATGTATGTGAATTATGCAATGCCATGCTGTTTAGGCAAGCGTCATATGTGAATTATATCATGCCATCCTTTTTTCTATTTCTCATTGCTTTTGTCGACAATGTTTGTATATTCAACCGCTCTTCCTGTGCATCAGCCATTTGAATTGGTGATGGAGAAATCTGGAGTGAAAACAAGGTCTTCAGAGCAGACAATGCTACCTGCTGAAGCAGATATCTTGCTGGTTACAGATAGCTCTTCAGAGGAGGATTGAGAGGCAGATGACCAGTCCTATTATCCCCCTGAGGTGTATGCTCAAACTTGGCAGGTTTATATTACTCATATAATGCATATGTTGTATTGCAATGCTTAGTTTTTACATCATATACACAATATTGAATGCCATCTCCTTAGTTGACACATCATATATGCGATTGCCCTCTGCTCACTTCCTTAGTATATAAATCATATATTTGAATTATGACATGCCATGATGTTTACATAGACAGCATGTATCTGAATTATGGCATGCCAACCCATTTTCTAAAGACATAATATAGTTATATCATCTCATCCTGTTTACATAGTCATCATATTTTAAATTATGTCATTCTATCCGTGAATTATATCATGCCATCATGTTTCCATCGACGGCATGTTTGTGATTTATGGCATGCCAACCACTTTAATAGACACATCGTATAGTTATATCATGTCATCATGTTTACATAGTCATCATATTTTGAAGTATGTCATTCTATCCTGTTTAGTTAGCCATCATACATGTGAAATTGTGTCATGCTATCCTGTTTAATTAGCCATCATATATGTGAAATTATGTCCTGCTATTCTGTTTGCTTAGACAACATAAATGTGAATTATTTCATGCCCTGTTTTCTTCCCTACTATCCATTGCACCTGTCTATCTTACAATGTCTGTATATTCAATTACTTTTCTTGTTGATCAGGCATTTCAATTGGAGGGAGTGATGGCAGTATCTGTGGGAGTAAAAACACAGTCTTCAGAAAAGATCATGCTACCTGTCGATGCAGATAGAACCACGGTTGTACTTGCCCAAGAACCAGCCCCACCACACATAACCCACACTCATGCAGATTGTACCCCTACCCAGTTGGACAGAGAACCAGCTACACCCCTTCTAACCCCAACCCCAGCAGATAGACACCCAGTTCCCGTTGACACAGCACCGTCTCCACCACAGAGCACCCAAACACAAGCAGTTAGTAAGGTAACTGCAGTGCCCAAATCACAAGGACCACCACTCCGAACCCGAAGTCAACGCTTAGAGCAGAAGAAGAATTGTTCTCAGGTCAGGTTCTGTAGCTGTGGTTCATACTACATTGCTCTTGCATCACTGTATTTACTGATACCAACTAATTTCAAATTTGAAGGATGCAATTGAAACTCCAATGGCGCAACAGGTATGTTTTAAACCCGTTTCTTCAACGTGTTTGGCTGTTTGCTGTTGTAACTTGCTCTATGTTGATTTCAGTTTCAATTGAATAAACAGTTATGTTCTCATGCCATGCACATTACAAGTGTTGTTATTGCTGTCTAGTTTCCCACACTTATATTTTGTCTATGCTGCTCTGTCTTAAATAGATATGATTCGAACTGTATCTATCTTGATTTGGCAACATAAACTAGAATGATATAGACCATACAGTGACCATACTACATAGATATATGTTTGTTTCATGCTGTTATCCTGTCCACCTTACTACTGAACCGGTTTACCAGAATGAGTTTCATATACTACATTATAAACCTAAGATGTGTTTGTTTGTTTCTCTTTTAGAACGCGGATAAAATATTGGAGAAGAGTACCTTGTTATGCAATGGTAAAGGAAGTAATGTAAATAAGGTTCAAGATAGTGAGACATCCCTGTTGGTCTCCAAGAAAGCTGATAAAAACTATACTGAAGACATTGAGACAACCCCAAAGTCCTGTCTTGATGCAGTGTTCGAGTTACTGGCTACCACTACTGGCATCAGCTCTTCGAACTCGAGGCCTGAATCAATTCGGCTTCTTGAGTCTCAACTTCAAGTTGAAAGACATCGATCAGATGTTATGCGACAAGAAGCCGAAGGACTGAGGAAGTCCCTGCAGAATTCAGATGCATACTTTCTGTTGCAACAGCAAGTGCTGGAGGACTTAAGCGCCAAACAAGAGAAAGTTAATAAGCTTGCTAAGCATCTTGCCAGCATTATGGGTACCCAGGATATTGTTTCTTGAGCTCTTCTGAAGTGGTTTCAGTTCTGGACTTGTTTTGCTGTGGGATTTATATGCTGCTGTGTTCCCTATATTTGCACTGGTGGCGAACTTTGATGCCCAGTGGATGTAATATGTGTAATAGCCGTGATAGCCTAGTGTAGGTTGCTTGCTTATTTATTTCCTTGTTGTCTTGTTTATTTGTTTGCTTGTAGTCAGTGCAGTTCTTTTTCTGCGGTTTGCTAGTGGCTGCAATAACCTATTTTTTAAAACTAGGCCACAATAACCATGGGCTAATATTTACTGTAGTGACACCGGGCCTCCTACGAGCCGTAGAAATAGTGGGCCTTCTACGGGCCATATAAACAGTGGGCCTTCTACGGGCCGTAGAAACAGTGGGCCTTCTATGGGCCGTAGAAACAATGGGCCTTCTACGGGCCGTATCATCAATGGGCCTTATACGGGCCGTATGATCGATTGGCCAAACAGACCGCATTCTGGCCGTAAATGGGCTAGAGTTGGAATCGTCCGTTCATGGGCCGACCATAACGGGCCATCGTTAATAGGCCGTATTTGATGACGCTATGAAAACGGCCCAACGTATTAACGGACCACAAACGGGACGACTATAACCACAGGCTGAATTTGGCCCACAAGCAGAAAATGACATTAACGGGCCGTAAGTAAACGAATGCTGGAAAATAGCCCAAGAATAAATGGGCTCTGAGAAGGCTGAAAGATAACATGGGCTGGAAACGGCCCAACAGAATAACGGGCCGTTAATGGGTATAAAGTGATACACTCTTCTTTATGGGCCAGTTTCACCACGGGCCGTTAATGGGTGTAAAGTGATACACTGTTCATTACGGGCCAGTTTTACCACGGGCCGTTAATAGGCCAAGAGTTACATAGGGCCTCATATGGGCCGAAAGACGTCATGGGCCATACATGGGCCAGAAATGAAAACGGGCTGGAATCATATTGGATGGCCCAGATGACGCTACTGGGCCTAATTTGAATAGGGCGTAACGGGCCTTGGGTTAGTGGGCTGTAAATGGGCTATATGCGAACAGGCCATTAACAAGCTTTCCATGGGCCGGCCCGCCACCTTTTGACCAAGTCAAATGGGCCGGCCTTTTCACAGGAATGGGCCTTTGTTGGGTCGTGCCATGTGTCGACGTATCATAGGCGCCTTCTGTCCAATGAGTGGATGACATCTGTCCCAGCGATGAGCCAACACGTGTTTCCTCTAGCCAATGATGATTTTACACTTGGAAAATCCCCATTGGTCGGGGCTGTTAATGGTTTGTCGGATCCAAAACCCGGCCCGATAGCTTAACGACGTTCCATTACGGTGGATGCTACGTGTCGGTCACCCTTGACGAAAGCACTTCTATGACGCATGATTTATCGTCATGGAAGTGGACACTTCCGTGATGATAATTTTGGTAATGTCATGGAACACTTCTACGACAGCACAGGTTTGACTATCTTGATTCTGTTATAAAATCGTCATGGATGTACAAGCATGACAGAAAACGCAAGCCACTGTGACAAACACGTATCATCACGGAAGTGTATTTTTTTTCTAGTGAGGATTCCTACACATCTCATTGATTCCCAGCTTGCAAGATTCAGAACCAACCCATTAGAGCCTTTTGATAAACTGAATATCGCGATTAAATCCATCTTGGCTAGCCGAGTCATACAACCCAAGAACTTGGCGAATGCTCTTGGCCATCACAACATCCATAATTGAGTATTCATGTTTGCACAGATAAGAAAGAGCATGATTACTATAATAGTGGCACTAGTTGAAGCAAACTTTATTTCCAAAACGAGAAAAGATTGCAATAGAATAGCTTTACTTAAAAAAATAGAACATTAGCATAGTATGACAAAGCACAATCATGTTGAAAAAGGACAGCGTTGACCGGTGTGAGGGGCCCTATGCTGCCACGACTCGATGTGGTGAACCTGCAACTCCACTCGGACGAGCCAGCCTGGAGTTCCATGATTCAATTCATGCGCCTTTTTCTGCAGTTCACCTGAAATGAAGCAAAGATTGCATCATTCAACTAGCAAGAAGTACTTTCTCTCGTGAGCTGGCAGGTTCTTCTTTAGTAGTTGCACTAAAATTCAGCAACATTAAGGTTGGCTGTCCTGCTCATGTAAGGTGCAACTATAATTTTCTTATCCTTTTGTGCAGTTCCGCTAAAATAAAGTGCCATTGTGGTGACAATGACGACTCATCTTGCAAAGGATAATAAAATGTTGCACGAGATTACCAGCAGAATTTGATGGAGATTTTGGAAACTCCAATCACCATTTTGTGTAGTTCCACCAAAATTGAGAGATGTTGCCCACATGGCATTTTAGTTGAACTGCACAAGACACTCATTCCAAAAAAGTGTTTTGTGTAGTTCACCAAAAGGTCACAATAGCAACAAGGTAAAATGGATATCCCTATCTGCACAAAAAGATAGAAAGTAAACAGTTGCTGGTCAATAAGAATATACGAAACATACATGAAATGAAAAGAAGCATCTTAATTATGTTCATGGCAATCACGTAAGGACAATAGAAATTTTTAAAACGTCAGCAATGCTTCATGTTACCGGAAGCATTACGATCAACTATGACATACGTCAAATATGGGATTACTTTAGTGGTGGCACTACTTGTTTACCAGATACAGTAAATCAACACTAGCTAAAGAGTTGGTTTAAGGGCATGGGACCATGGGGACACTTGGTCACTCAGCAACGTAAAGAAGCAACTTACTTATCATACTGGGGAAAACAGCAGGAGTACCATTAGTAACACAGTTTAATTGCATCATATCACTGGAGGCATTAGATTAACAATAACACTGGTTAAACATGTCCTTAAGGTAACAGTGTGATCGCTCCATTTTACAAGCGCCCTTACATTAACAACAGCAAAAAGTTGGTATAAGGACATGCGACAGTGGACGCATCAGCACAATGTACCTACAAGGAGGCATAAGGTGGTGATGCCAAGTTTGTTCATGCTCTGTGAGGGCAGCAAATCTAATCCCGGAGACCTTTTACTATGTGAGGGAAGAAAATTTAAACCTAGACATACTATGTTGACTTTTCCACCATCCGCCACTTTCTATTCTTTTTTCAACCAATAATAGATCTATTCCTTATCCAGTTTGTACTACGTTTTCCCATCATTTCCCTTTTCAACCAAGAGACTAGTTGGGTATCCGGTCTCTACTACTTTCCCCCTGATATTTCCTCTTTGAATCAAGTCCTAGATTCATGCTATGACTTTCCCCCCTTTCTTCGTTGTTTGAACCAAGTCCTAGATTCGAATGCATGAAGTAGCTTTACCTCTAATAATACTAAAAATTTAGGTGGATTTGGAAGAGCTGGTGGAAGTAGAAAAAGATGCACATGCAGACACATGGGGAGCTGGGGTAGTAGAGCAAGGCCGCTTTCGAAGAACTTATACCTGAGGGTCGTCGGGATGTCAGCGGCGACAAGTCGGATCTACGCACAATACGGCAGGAAGGAAGAAGGGTCGGAGGACCTCCCGAGCCGGCGCTATGTCGGTGAGAATGACATGGGCAGAGGATCAGGCCCCGCCGGCAGCTGTGGGTTTCCTCCCTGACCGGCGATGACCGTGTGAATGATGCACCTTAGTCCTCTACACACACCGGCCGAAGGGATCTGGCCGGATCTGTGACCAGCGGTGAGCAGAGAGAAAATGTCGTTGCTGCTGTCTTGTTTAGATCTAGAGAGGATAAAAGAATGAAGAGAGCAACCTTAGTAAAATAAGCGCTTAGGCCCCTGCGTACATATATGGTGGAGTGATTATCTTTTTCTCTCCACAACAAGCGTTTCAATTTTGCGTACGTGGCATTAAAGAAAATAAACTCTCTATTTAAGGTGACTAACTGTACGACTCCTACTTACTTGTAGTAGTACTATTCACTTGTGCTCCCAGGCCCTCCATTCATTGAACAACCCCACGGGTGAATAAACATATAGTACTAGTATTTATATAGAACAAAGAAGCTCGAACTATTTTCGCGTAGTTAAAAGTCGAGGGCGGGGATTTTCCTAGGCAGTACGGGCTGTAGTTTTCATGTAGGCGATTTGACAGAGAGGCGAGGAGGGTGAGGGAGTAGCGGATTCAACTTATTGCTGGATAGGTCGGGCTATTCGATTTGACGGCGCGTTACTGCTAGAAGGACTTGTGATATGACTACTCACAATAGTCATGAATTACTGGCTCTACGACCAGGGTGATGCCCCCCCTGCTGTTCTGCACTCTAATCTGGTGCATGACACATCGACCCGGATGCTGGCTCTCCCACATGTCGGCGAAGTATGTAGTTAGAAGGAGCAAAGAATCATGCGGCATATATAGTGTATATACTACTATTACTACTCACGTCGGAGGAGTGCGAACCACGGCAGCCCAGTGAACCAGCAGTAGAAAACAATGTGGTGATATGGCCATAAAAAACAATGTGCTACGGTCCAGACTGTAGCATGTACAATACTACTCCTCTTTGTTTAGATCCCAGAGTTAGAGCTAGTTTGGGTTGAAATATCCTCAAAGTATCCAAACAGGAGGGGTTAGTTTGAGCTAGTTTGCTCTAACCCAGCTAAAAGAACTAGCCCGGTGGAGAGGTTCTAATTGGGTTAGTTCTCCTTGGGTCCACTAAAAGAGAACTAAACAAATCTCCCCTGCCCGCACCAGATCGCTCCCTCCGCCCGCCTCCTCGCACGACTCCTCTTTGTTCCCCATCGGGCCGCCCGCCCAAGCGCCACTCCATCGCTCGCCCTCTCTCTCCTCTAGCAGACCTCTCCCTCCGGCCTCCGTCGCCCTCCTCCGGCCGCCCTCTCCCTCCCTCCTCCGAAGCTCGCCCCGCTCCCACTTCACCAGTCGTTTTTCTCCCTTTGTCATGCGCGACAGCAGCGCATCTACCAGGGAGGTCGCGAGAGGGGTGAGTTTGTTCGCTCCTTCTCTATCTAACATCCATATCATTGATCTTGCTCGCTCTAGCGCTAATTCTTATTTGCAAAACTAGATCTTGATTAAACTTGGTATAGATTTGTGGTGCACGCATGGAATTGTTTGATGCTGCTTGAGGAGGTAACAAATCTTTCTAGAGGCCCAAAGATCCAGTTCACCTTTCTAGGTATTTCAGTTTCAGGCTTTCATTATTTGTAGAGGCCCAAAGATTCGGTTCACCTTTCTAGGTATTTCAGTTTCCGGCTTGCATTATTTCTAGAGGCCCAAAGATTCGGTTCGCAGTCGTCGGCAAGCGGCCTTGCTACCCATGCCGGTGCAGACCTCAACTCGCAAGCGCGGACGTCGAAGGGGTTCCCGGGGCTTGGTCTCTACAAAGCCTTCCTCCTGAGCGACGATGACGAGATCCTCCCTGGGTGCGTGAGGGGCTCCGGGCTCCCTCCCTATCGTGAATGACTTCCGTGATGAGTTAGCTCATGCTTTGTTTCATGGAGTGTATTTTTTTGTGAAGCTTGATTGACGACTTGTATGTTTAAATGGGATGTCTCATTTGTATGGACAAAGTAAAATTTATCATGTTTTGCATGCTTGATTTGTAAAGATGGTTCGTTTATGTCAATTGTAAGCGGGAGGAGGCCACACAGGAGCCGGCCACACCAAATCCGGTAGGAAATAGGCTCCAAAGTAGTCAAATGATTGAGAAAGAGCACTTATTGTCAATCTAACCCTGCCATCCATACACCTCTTTGGTTAGAGTTAGTTCAGGGATAGAATCTAACTCTAACCTCTAATTAAGTTAGAGTTCTCCTCGTCTCGGTTCATCGCAATCATACTTTCCCCATTCCTGTGTTTTCAGTATTCTGCGAATCAAAGAGGCCCTTAGACTGGTTTAGGTCCAGTCGTTTTTGATAAATGTGTTATGCCTAAAATTTAATGGACGTGCTCCGGTTTCTACAAAAATAATCCGGTTTCATGTAGTAATTTATTTATTTATTTATTCTACTGTGGGGGGTTTGCATGAAATTCGTGAGATCTGAAATGTGAAGTACCCCGGCATATGCTCTGAGTCGTGCATGCACTACGACCCAGATGCTCTATGTCCCACATGTCGGCGAAATGGAGCACACGGAAATAGCCTAGGAGTACATATAGGAGGATAAATGCATGAAAAAAATATGTACTATGAAGTGTAGCTGCGGTTCGAAAAGGAGACTTAAAGTGATGACAGGTATAGGTCGCACGCACCCAACTAGTGGTACTAGACATGCGACTACTTTTTCTCTCAAAAAAGAGGCGTGAGTGCTCGGTACTCCTATTCTATCAACACGAGTCCCATGTGACAAAAGCGTCCATGCTACGGCTAGCTCTTCTCCCTCGTTTCTCTCTTCTAATTCTAAACTCAGCTGATGCACGGTGGGTGGGGTGGGGATTTGCCTATGGTCGGTTTGCTCAACAGCGGCCCCACCTCATAGAGAAAACGTTACGACTGGAATATAAATGCCATATACTATACTATACTAATTAAACATTAAGGCCACGAGGTGATGCAGTGCTGGTTATAGCAGGCAAGAAGAAGACATGCATCCATCGACGACGTCCACCTCCTCGACTCAGGGCGCCGGCCCACCGAATGGCGGCTAAGTAGCAGCGACTTTCGTGGCCAGGTCGATGTGCTTCTGAACAATGGCGTCCAATGTTTCCAGCTGCTGGAAGAAGGCTAACGTCTTTCTGTCCTAGCTGGCCTTGTAGTGGCCTATGTAGACGATTTCCTCGTAGACGTGGATGTGCAGGTCGACGGTTTCTTGCATGGCGAGGCGCTGCGCGGCGAGCGCGGCCTCGAGGTGCACATTCTTCGTCGCGACCTCCGGCACCTGCAAGGCCACCAGGGCTTGAAAGAGTTCTTCACCATGGAGGCCGATGAGGATGGTAGGCAATGAGGAGCCTGGGCGCGTGGGCTGGAGCAGTACGACAAGGTCGTTCACGCGCTTCTTGACGATAGTGAACTTGCGGAATGAGTGGACCATCATGTCATCCATGCGAGAGGCGAAGCTGGCGTCAGTGAGGGCTACGACACCAACGGTCGCCAGCACCATCTGGAAACACTGCACGGTGCATGGCCGCAGGCCGGCGTCTTGGATGATTTGGCACAGCCGAATGCCGCTCGCGTCCATCGTCTCCATAGGTGCTTGTGGCTTCTGGTCACTTGGTCTTGGATTGGAGTGAGCAGTGTTGCGAAGATACTAGGAGTAGATGGATTGGAGTGGTGGGGCGCCTTTATTGGAGAGTCCAAACTCTGTTGCATTCACATCATGCTCGCTCTATTCTTCTTCTCCAATTAATTCCCTCTGCATGCTATAATTGAGGATGCATCATTGACCATTCAATGTCTTGGGAGCCGCTACCCTCTCCCTCCTTGGCAATCAAGCCATATCAATGTAAATGCGGCTCAAGAAGAGACTAGTTACTACATTGTGCACGGCTACTGTATGGGGGTGCGATGCGAACGGCACAAGTAGGATGTACTTGTTCCACTTTCTCGTTTTGAACTCGTGACTTGTAGTAACGCTCAGTTTTGAATATACTTTATAAGTTTGGTTGTTGCGCCAATATATACAACACTCCCTCCATGTAGGTTGGGTTGCTGAAGTCAAAATTAGACACAAAACACGATGGTGATGGACCAGTCTACCTCTGTCCTGGTTTATTGCTCCCTGTCGTAATTTGTGCCAATTTTTTACCATAAATTTGACTAACAAAGGTTCATGCATGTCACCAAAATTATATAATTGAAAACTATGTTCAAATACAAATCAAATGATATAATTTTTGTTGACATGTACTAACATTTTGTCATTTAAATCTTTGGTCAAAATTTCGCACAAATTACGAAAGGGACTAATAAATCAGGACCTAGGTAGTAGTACACCAGGTCGAAGACAGTGATACTACAAATAATTAACGCCAAATAAGAGCAAGGGATCACACATGTCATTTAAGACTGGAATAAAAATGCCATACACTAATAAAACATTAAGGCCACAAGGCGATGCAGTGCTTGTTACAGGAGGCAAGTAGAAAGATGCATCCATCGACGACATCCACCTCCTCGACTCAGGGTGCCGGCTCACCGAACGACGGCTAAGTAGCAGCGGCTTTCGTGGCCAGGTCGATGTGATTCTGAACAATGGTGTCCAAAGATTTCAGCCGCTGGAAGAAGGCTAACGTCTTTCTGTCCTAGCTGGCCTTGTAGTGGCCTATGTAGACGATTTCCTCATATACGTGGATGTGCAGGTCGACGGTTTCTTGCATGGCGAGGCGTTGCGCGGTGAGCGCAGCCTCGAGGTGCACATTCTTTGTCGCGACCTCCGGCACCTACAAGGCCACCAAGGTTTGAAAGAGTTCTTCACCATGGAGGCCGATGAGGGTGGCAGGCAATGAGGAGCCTGGGCGCGTGGGCTGGAGCAGTACGACAAGGTCGTTCGCGCACTTCTTGACGACAGTGAACTTGCAGATGGAGTGGACCATCATGTCATCCATGCGAGAGGCGAAGCTGGTGTCAGGGAGGGCTACGACACCGACGGTCGCCAGCACCGTCTGGAAACACTGCACGGTGCATGGCCGCAGGCCGACGTCTTGCAATATTTGGCATAGCCGAATGCCGCTCGCGTCCATCGTCTCCATAGGTGCTTGTGGCTTCTGGTCACTTGGTCTTGGATTGGAGTGAGCAGTGCTGCGAATATACTAGGAGTAGATGGATTGGAGTGGTGGGGCGCCTTTATAGGAGAGTCCAAACTCTGTTGCATTCACATCGTGCTCGCTCTATTCTTCTTCTCCAATTAATTCCCTCTGCATACTATAATTGAGGATGCATCATTGACCATTCAACATCTTGGGAGCCGCTACCCTCTCCCTCCTTGGAATTCAAGCCATATCAATGTAAATGCGGCTCAAGAAGAGACTAGTTACTACATTGTGCACGACTACCGTGTGGGGGTGCGATGCGAACGGCACAAGCATGATGTACTTGTTCCACTTTCTCGTTTTGAACTCGTGACTTGTAGTAACACTCAGTTTTGAATATACTTTATAAGTTTGGTTGTTGCGCCAATATATACAACACTCCCTCCATGTAGGTTGGGTTGCTGAAGTCAAAATTAGACACAAAACACGATGGTGATGGACCAGTCTACCTCCGTCCTGGTTTATTGCTCCCCGTCGTAATTTGTGCCAATTTTTTACCATAAATTTGACTAACAAAGGTTCATGCATGTCACCAAAATTATATAATTTAAAACTATGTTCAAATACAAATCAAATGATATAATTTTTGTTGACATTCCTAACATTTTGTCAATTAAATCTTTGGTCAAAATTTAGCACAAATTACAAAAGGGACTAATAAATCAAGACCTAGGTAGTAGTACACCAGGTCGAAGACAGTGATACTACAAATAACTAATGCCAAATAAGAGCAAGGGATCACACATGTCATTTACGACTGGAATAAAAATGCCATACACTACTAAAACATTAAGGCCACAAGGCGATGCAGTGCTGGTTACAGGAGGCAAGAAGAAAGATGCATCCATTGACAACATCCACCTCCTCAACTCAGGGTGCCAGCTCATCGAACGGCGGCTAAGTAGCAGCGGCTTTCGTGGCCAGGTCGACGTGCTTCTGAACAATGGCGTCCAAAGATTCCAGTCGCTGGAAGAAGGCTAACATCTTTCTGTCCTAGCTGGCCTTGTAGTGGCCTATGTAGACGATTTCCTCGTAGACGTGGATGTGCAGGTCGACGGTTTCTTGCATGGCGAGGCGCAGCGCGGTGAGCACGGCCTCGAGGTGCACATTCTTTGTCGCGACCTCCGGCACCTGCAAGGCCACCAGGGCTTGAAAGAGTTCTTCACAATGGAGGCCGATGAGGGTGGCAGGCAATGAGGAGCTTGGGCGCGTGGGCTGGAGCAGTACGGCAAGGTCGTTCGCGCGCTTCTTGACGGCAGTGAACTTGCGGATGGAGTGGACCATCATGTCATCCATGCGAGAGGCGAAGCTGGCGTCAGCGAGGGCTACGACACCGATGGTCGCCAGCACCGTCTGGAAACACTGCACGGTGCATGGCCGCAGGCCGGCATCTTGGATGATTTGGGATAGCCGAATGCCGCTCGCGTCCATCGTTTCCATAGGTGCTTGTGGCTTCTGGTCACTTGGTCTTGGATTGGAGTGAGCAGTGTTGCGAAGATACTAAGAGTAGATGGATTGGAGTGGTGGGGCGCCTTTATAGGAGAGTCCAAACTCTGTTGCATTCACATCATGCTCGCTCTATTCTTCTTCTCCAATTAATTCCCTTTGCATGCTATAATTGAGGATGCATCATTGACCATTCAATGTCTTGGGAGCCGCTACCCTCTCCCTCCTTGGCAATCAAGCCATATCAATGTAAATGCGGCTCAAGAAGAGACTAGTTACTACATTGTGCACGGCTACCGTGTGGGGGTGCGATGCGAATGGCACAAGCATGCTGTACTTGTTCCACTTTCTCGTTTTGAACTCATGACTTGTAGTAACGCTCAGTTTTGAATATACTTTATAAGTTTGGTTGTTGCGCCAATATATACAACACTCCCTCCATGTAGGTTGGGTTGCTGAAATCGAAATTAGACACAAAACACGATGGTGATGGACCAGTCTACCTCCATCCTGGTTTATTGCTCCCCGTCGTAATTTGTTCCAATTTTTTACCATAAGTTTGACTAACAAAGGTTCATGCATGACACCAAAATTATATCATTGAAAACTATGTTCAAATACAAATCAAATGATATAATTTTTGTTGACATGTACTAACATTTTGTCAGTTAAATCTTTGGTCAAAATTTAGCACAAATTACAAAAGGGACTAATAAATCAGGACCTAGGTAGTAGTACACCATGTCGACGACAGTGATACTACAAATAATTAATGCCAAATAAGAGCAAGGGATCACACATGTCATTTATGACTGGAATAAAAATGCCATACACTAATAAAACATTAAGGCCACAAGGCGATGAAGTGCTGGTTACAGGAGGCAACAAGAAAGATGCATCCATCGACGACATCCACCTCCTCGACTCAGGGTGCCGGCTCACCGAACGGAGGCTAAGTAGCAGCGGCTTTCATGGCCAGGTCGACGTGCTTTTGAACAATGGCATCCAAAGATTCCAGCCACTAGAAGAAGGCCAATGTCTTTCCGTCCTCGCTGGCCTTGTAGTGGCCTATGTAGACGATTTTGTCGTAGACGTGGATGTGCAGATCGACGGATTCTTGCATGGCGAGGTGCACATTCTTCGTCATGACCTCCGGCAACTACAGGGCCACCAGGGTTTCAAAGAGTTCGTCACCTTGGAGGCCGATGAGGGTGGGAGGCAACGAGGAGACTGGGCGCGCTGGCTTGAGTAGTACGGCAAGTTCATCCGCGCGCTTTTTGACGATGGTGAACCTATGGATGGAGTCGACCATTGAGGGTGGTGAACCCAGTCCTGGCCGCGCCGAACACCGGCGAACCAATGTTATTGTACATTGCAGCAACACATCAAGTTGTCAGCGCAGTGCTCGTTGTCGAGCGGGAAACGGATGGACACAAATTCCCCCTTCAAAGGCCGGTCTACTATGTATCCACTGTCCTCACTCCATGCAAATCACAGTACCCGCATTATCAAAAGATTGCATACGCGGTATTCATGGCATCCCGGAAGCTACGACACTACTTTCAAGAGTGTTCCATAACAGTAGCCTCGGAAGTACCACTCAACGATATTATCAACAACCGTGACGCAACGGGCCAGATTGCAAAATGGGCCATCGAGCTTCTCCCGTTCAATATAACCTATAAGCCACGGCGAGCTATTAAATCGCAAGTTTTGGCCGACTTCGTCACAGAATGGACGGAGGCCGAGCTCCCTAAAGAGTACGACACATATTCAAACTGGATTATGCATTTCGACGGCTCCAAAATGTTGGCCGGACTGGGGGCTGGCGTCGTCCTGACATCCCCCACAGGAGACACAGTCCAATATGTGCTCCAGGTCATGTACATGGATTCCAACAATGCAGCCGAATATGAGGCCCTCCTACATGGTCTCCGGATAGCAGTATCCATGGGTATCCAGCGCCTAGAGGTATGCGGGGATTCAAACCTCGCGATATCCCAAATAAATGGAGACTTCGACGCCAAGGACCCAAAAATGGCAGCTTACCACAACACCGTCCTAAAAATGTCAGCTCGGTTTGAAGGGCTGGAGTTTCACCATATAGCCCGAGAAAACAATCAAGCAGTGGACGTCCTGGCACGCATCGGAGCAAAACACGATGCAGTCCCCCCAACATCTTTTTGGAAAGATTGTTCAAGCCATCCATAGCATGGGAGGGGGAACCCGCAAATAACAGCCCGGACACAGCCGCACCGCTCGATGCCGAACAATCTGACACAATTGGAGGCTCTGCCAATGAAATTACACCTTCAGCACACGTAATAATGGCGGTCATCTCCCCGTGGACAGAACCATTCCTAGCCTACCTTACTAGGCAGGAACTCCCGGAGGACCAAAACGAGGCCCGCTGCATAGTGCGGCGATCTAAAGCCTATAGAGTCCATGAGGGAGAGCTTTATAAGAAAAGCACTACCAGAGTCCTTCAAAGGTGCATCTCCGAAGAGGAAGGGCGGAACCTTCTGGCTGAAATTCATGCCAGACTCGGTGGTCACCACGCCGTGCTCGGTCCCTTGTTAGCAAGGCTTTCCGTACAGGCTTTTATTGGCCGATGGCCCGGGCAGACGCTCAGGACCTAGTCCAACGATGCGCTGGTTGCCAACTTTTTGCCAACCAAAGCCATATGCCACCCACCGCACTCCAAACTATACCCATCACCTGGCCTTTTGCGGTCTGGGGGCTTGACATGGTCGGACCCCTTAAAGGTGGGACCGATAGGAAAAAATACTTACTGGTCATGGTGGATAAATTCACCAAATGGATAGAAGCCAAGCCTGTTAAAACGGCCTAATCCGGACCTGTGATAGACTTCATATACGGGGTTGTACACCGTTATGGCGTCCCCCACAGCATCATAACCGATAACGGTACAAACTTTACCGCTGACGAGGTAAAACTCTGGTGCAAAAACATGGGCATCAAGCTCGATTATGCTTGCGTCTATCACCCACAAACCAACGGCCAGGTCGAACATGCAAATGGTCTCATCATGAGCGGCATTAAACCCAGAGTGGTGCGGTCCCTCAAGGAATCTAACACGCACTGGGTAGAGGAGCTCGACTCCGTGCTATGGGGGCTGCGGACCACGCCAAATCGCACCACCGGATACACACCATTTTTTATGGTGTACAGCGCAGAGGCAGTTCTGCCCTGCGACATAATTCATGACTCACCTAGAGTGCGCATGTACAAAGAAAGAGAAGCCGAGCTCGATCGGCAGGACAACTTGGACGCACTGGAGGAGGAGCGTGACGTGGCAAAAGCCCGTTCCGCATTTTATCAACAGCAGGCCCGAAGATATCAAAGCAGAGAGGTACGGGCCAAAAATTACAATGTTGGCGAACTAGTTCTACGCCTGACGGATAAGAAAAAGGACAAACTCAAGCCCAAGTGGGAAGGTCCATTCATAATCGACCAAGTCCTGACTGGCGGGGCGTACCGCCTGCGAGATGCGTCGGATAACCGACTCGAGCCGAACCCGTGGAACGCCACCCGTCTCCGAAGATTCTATGCCTAGCGCCGGACTCTGTGTTCGTCTCCTTCCTCTGTCCATTTTTTGCATTTTTCTGTCTTACATTTCTCTCCTTCCGCTCTTTTCTTTTATAGCCCTTAAAGGCTCATCTAGTGACGCGCCACTCGCGCTCATTAAACCTGGGGGCTTCTTTAACAGAAGCTTATTTATACGGGCTTCACGCCCAACACATGCGTCAAACTTCCGCATGTACCTTTTTCTTCACCATTATATGCATCGATATGACTCAAGTTTTGGCCAAGCTGGGTTGCCTGGCTCCTGTGCTTACCCCTACGTTCCCGATTGTTCGGCTAGGCGGTAAAGGGAGCACCTCTGCGAGTGTTACTGCCGGGTCAGCCGGATGTGTACCTCAGACTGGGTGAAGCCCAAAGCTAGCGTTCTTAAGGGAATATTCGGTCGGTGAGATAAAAGATGATCTTTTTACTCATTTTATGCGCCCCAGATGCTTTTTTCTGCGTCTTTTTACGCAGTCCGGACATGCACTTTAGGGCATGCCTCCCAGCGAAAGGAACCCCTAACGGAACTATTCTCTCTGGAAGATGTTTCTTACTAACCATGTAATATAACATAACTAGTTGGGCACTTGTCTGATAAAGCACTAATGACCCCTACGCCTGGTCTCCATGCATACCACGGTTCTTATATAACCGCTATGGTATTCGGACACACTCCGGACTGTCAGGTCCCGAGGTTGAAGCAAAAAGGTCGGCAACGACAAACGATCTACAATCCGGCTAGAAGGCATTACACATGTCAATTCAAAATTACATAGTCATTCTGACTGATTGTATTCCTCTTCTATACCATCTAACAGGCTGTCTAATTTACAGTCCTGCTAGGAATACTTCGCGGCCAACTCTACTTGGCCGTATACTAAGCTCACAGGGATCTCCTTGCCGTCAGGCCCCACTGGTTCGACCTCGGCCATGTGGTTTGGGTCAGACTTCGTAAAACGGGTCTTCACCATGGCCCAGGCTTCCCTAGCGCCTTGTCGGCAGGCCGATATCTTCCACAACCGGAAGCGGCACCGAACTCCCTTCAGCTTCTCTGCAAGCTCTCCAAGGCCCTCGGGCATGGAGTGGGCAGGCCATAAGGCTTGGGTAACACCTCGCATCGCCTGCCGAATTCGCTCGTGCAGTTGCATGAGTTTGGGAAGAAGGTCACCCGTAGAACCGGGAATCTCCTCTACAGGACGACCTGTGAGCATACCTACACACATTACTCTATTAGTCGACTTCCTCGCCGAACTCTTTTTTTTCAAAGTTCGTTCAAGCACTTACTGAATATGCAGCGTTGAAGCCGCTGATTCTCCCTCGTGGAGTCTGACAGCTGGCCACGAACATCTTTAAGTTCGACGTCCAGCCTGGTGTTGGCATCCTGAAGATCATTCTTCTCTCGCCTCACCTTTGTCAACGTACTCTCACCGGCCTTTATCCGGCGTAAGAGTTGTTGCTTTTCCAGGTCGAGTCCGGCGCCATCTGCAACATGATTTGTCAGATTTGCACCCACACCGCACAATACTAATCTTTCGAAGCGTATCTTACCTGAGGGGGTCTCTTTGGGCTCCCCTGCTGCGACTAGTGCGGCCTCTAGTTGGGCCTTGCACTTTTCCAACTCCTGGGACAGTACGGTATTCTTCTCTGTAAGAACCTGCTTATTAAATGATCCTTAAATCAGTTGCTCTAACTGTTTGAAGTCTCGGGGGCTACTGGTATATCTATATTTGACCAAAATTTTCTTACCCGTATGTCTTTTACATACTGCTCCGTGGCTCTGGCTAAACCATTTTGAGCGGCACGGAGGTACGCATCTCCCGAATTAAAGGCATCTAAAGCCTCTTGGGAGAAACAAGCGTCGCGTAGAACTGTCCGGCGACGCCTGTGGTTCATGGCACTCTCCACTTCAGAATTTGTGGCAGACAGCCTGTCCGCATCCTCTGTCGGAGGAGCGTCCGGTGCGCGCCTTGTGCTCGCCTCCGCTTCCTGGCCAGACGTTGGAGCCTGGCTAGTGGGGGCGCGATTGGCAACCTCTCCGGATGTAGTCCGGCGAGGTCTCTTCATTCTGAAGATAGCACGAACGTTAATATGCCTTGACAGAATAACACCAGGGAAACAGAGGGTGCGCTATACCTTTGCACCGGCATCTCAGTCCGGACTGCATTCCTTTTTGCCCCACGGGGTCCTGCGGCCCCTCGTTGGCTAGCCACCGCAGGTTCGGCCTCCTGCCTTGGAAATCTCCCCTGCTAAACACGGTTGTCGTCAGAAACACCGGAATACATGAGAGTGGAATCTCTCTCAAGGGAATGAGACTCCGGTTTCTATCACCTGGGAGGCCGGGATTAACCCTGGGTAATCAGTCGTGATGGCTACCAAGGTATTGTCCTTGCTTAGCTGATGGAACACCCCGTCGATAAGCTCCACCGATATGTCCGGGTCCTCTTCGGAGTCCGGATCTAGGGATCGTTCTGGGTCCTCGGGCTGTGGAGGGCGGCTGTTTATATCCTTTACCTCCTGTCGCAGTTCCTGCACTGAAGTCGTTAGACTACATATCTAATCGTGGGAGTATAAAACAAACGGGCAAGCGCAATTATTCACTTACCCAACTTGGAGGATCGTACATAGTAAATCCGGCCTGCGGATTGACGCGGAGGAATTCCTCCTTTTCTCCCTTGTACAAAGAGGATAAGATCTTTACTAGGGCAGCAGCTGAGGCCGGCCCCTTACGACCGTAACGGGTGGCGTCATCCTCCCCGTTGAAATCCCACATGGGGTGGCCTCTATATTGAAGCGGCTGCCCCCCCCGCATAATGCATGCGGCCATGACTCCAATCATGGTTAGTCCGGAATGAGCCAACAGTCTTATCCGGCCCATCAGGTAAAGGACGTCTCTGTCGCTTTCTTTCTAAGAGCTCTGCGGACGCCAGCTCAAGCGTTTCTTCAATGGGGCACTGTTGAACTCAGGGAGACCGACCCGGATAGGGTCCGGTAGCGGGACGTCATCTATGTAAAACCATTCCGAAGGCCAGTCCTCGGACGCCTTCTTTCGGGTTCCGGATAAGTATCCGGTCCCGGCGATGCACCATACTTCGGCTCTGCCCACTTGGTATATAGACCCCTCTCGAGAACGGGGCACCAGGCAGAATAACCTCTTCCACAGCGCGAAATGAGCCTCAACACCTAAAAATAGCTCGCAAAGGGCGACGAAACCCGCAATATGTAATACGGAGGCGGGTGTGAGATTGTGCAGCTGGAGGCCGTAGAACTCCAGAAGCCCGCGGAGAAATGGATGAATTGGAAACCCCAGTCCCCTTATTAGATAGGGGACGAGTCACACCCGCTCTCCTTTAGAAGGATTGGGGGTGCTCTCCGCTTGTTTTCCGCCACTATAGGTGGCGAGACCGGCTCGGACCGGGACCATGTATGCCTGAGGGAGAAATCCCTTGGCCTGAAGCGACACTAACTCGCTATGCGAGATGGTGCAACTCTCCCAGTCCCCGGGTTTGGGACCGGAGGGGCGAGGGGAGGAGCTGCGACGGCTGGTCATGTTGGAATGGACCTTTGCTGGAAGCGCTCTGATGATAACTCGTGGAGAGGAGAAGATGTGGTTTGGACCTAAATCCCCATCCCGTTAAATAGGTGGCTCGTTTATACGTCTAGGGGTGTGGATGTAAAAACACCCTGGCTTTTCACATTCGTTTGACACGTGGAAGACGGCCATTATTGGGCGTGGGAGTCGAGGAGCGCTACATTACAAAAATCAGACATTATTCCTACAGGTACACAAGATTTGTAGAAGAACCCTCCTTGCAATGCCGAACAATCTACGCGCCGGACTCATCGTCATTGAAGCCTGGTTCGGGGGCTACTGAGGGAGTCCTGGATTAGGGGGTGTTCGGGTAGCCGGACTATACCTTCAGCCGGACTCCTAGACTATGAAGATACAAGATTGAAGACTTCGTCCCGTGTCCGGATGGGACTTTCCTTGGCGTGGAAGGCAAGCTTGGCGATGCGGATATTCAAGATCTCCTACCATTGTAACCGACTCTGTGTAACCCTAACCCTATCCGGTGTCTATATAAACCGGAGGGTGGTAGTCCGTAGGAAATCAACTCCATATACAACAATCGTACCATAGGCTAGCTTCGAGGGTTTAGCCTCCTTGATCTCGTGGTAGATCTACTCTTGTACTACCCACATCATCAATATTAATCAAGCAGGAGTAGGGTATTACCTCCATCGAGAGGGCCCGAACCTGGGTAAAAACATCATTCCCTTGTCTCCTGTTACCATCCGGCCTTGACGCACAGTTCGGGACCCCCTACCCGAGATCCGCCAGTTTTGACACCAACAACCATCATCTAGCGCATGCGAGAGGCGAAGCCGGCATCGACGAGGGCTATGACGCCAGCGGTCGCACCGTCTGGAAACGCTCCGCGGTGCGGGGCCATAGGTCGGTGTCTTGGACGACCTGGCACAACTGACTTCCACACGTGTCCATTGACGCCTTGGGTGCTTCTGGCTTCTGGTCACTTGGTCTTGGTCTTGGATTGGAGTGGGCAGTATTGCTCAGAGACTAGGACTAGATGGATTGGAGTGGTGTGGCGCCTTTATTTGACATTCCAAACTGCGTTGCATTCACATGCTCCATTCTACTTCTCCAATTACTTACTGCTACCTCTGCATGCTACTTGAATGCGGAGGCATCATTGACCGTTCAACGTTTCGGGAACTGCTACCCTCTACGTCGTTAGCATTCAAGCCGTATTAACGTAAATGCGTGTCAGGAGACGTTCCCGTCGACGACAAGGTGCCTATGGTGACTTCATAAATTTCAAGATGATATGTCGGATCAGTCTTTCGGAGGTGCTCATAGGGGTAGGGTGTGCGTGTGTATGTTTATAGGGGTGAGTGTATGCGCGTGTATATGAGCGCTTGCGTCTGTACCGTGTTAAAAAACGTAAATGTGTGTCAAAAAGAGACTAGTCACTACTAAAGTACTCAATATTGTGCACTGTGACCAAGGTGGAGAGGAAAATGAGAGAACTACATATTTATTTATGGTGTAGATTCACTCATTTTGCTCCATATATGTACTACAACTCATTTAGGTGTAGTCTAGTCACTTGTTGAAATCTCTAGAAAGGCAAATACCCCTTTTCGGTTTACAGGGCTATACTAGCAAGTACTACAATAGTGGGCTCACATAGAAATTTTGTCTCATGCAAGAGCCTGGCTATATGCATGCTCCAAGGCTCCGCACCACGCCCCACCCCTACACAAAGACTGCCACGCGAGCGTTCACAACTGCCACGTACAGGTTGTGCTTGGCTCTTCGCCTCTTCGAGAAGACAAACAATGATGTTACTACTACTTCTACAGTATCGAATCCGATGCTGCATGTCCGTCAACCTCGTGCTGGAGGGATAGCTTGTTGTAGTATAAGCAAAAGCCTGTCCTCGTCTGCGAGCCACCGTACGCATGGGTGAGGGAGAAGGCGTGTAGTAGTAAAATCAAGCTTGTCCTCATTGTACGAGTTGACGCGACACATCATAGCACTGGCCCCACATGCTTGCCTCTAAACTTGGCTAAAAGACCCGCAGTGTACAATATATTTGCTGCAACCTCTAACAATTACCCCACCACAAATTAAAATATACATTCGTGTCTTGACCAGATGAGCGTGCAAACTGATACGTCCATTTTGCATCATACTTTTATATCTTTGTTTATTGCATTATGGGCTGTTATTACACATTATGTCACAATACTTACGCCTATTCTCTCTTATTTTACAAGGTTTATATGAAGAGGGAGAATGCTGGTAGCTGGGATTCTGGGCTGGAAAAGGAGCAAATATTAGAGACCTATTTTGCACAGCTCCAAAAGTCCTGAAATTTCATGGAAGTCATTTTTGGAATTAATAAAAAATACTGAGCGGAGAAAGTTCCAAAGGGGGGCACACCCTGGCCCCCTACCTCGTGGGCCCCCCTGGTGGCCCTCCGATGCTCATATGAGGTCTTTCATCGAAGAAAAAATCATAAGGAAGCTTACGGGACAAAACTCCGCCGCCATGAGGCGGAACCTTGGTGGAACCAATCTAGGGCTCCGACGGAGCTGTTTTGCCGGGGAAACTTCCCTCCGAGAGGGGGAAATCATCACCATCGTCATCACCAACGATCCTCTCATTGGGAGGGGATCAATCTCCATCAACATCTTCACCAGCACCATCTCATCTCAAACCCTAGTTCATCTCTTGTATCCAATCTTTGTCTCAAAGCCTCAGATTGGTACCTGTGGGTTGCTAGTAGTGTTGATTACTACTTGTAGTTGATGCTAGTTGGTTTACTTGGTGGAAGATCATATGTTCATATCCATTATGCATATAAATACCCCTCTTATTATGAACATAAATATGCTTCGTGAGTAGTTACGTTTGTTCCTGAGGACATGGGAGAAGCCTTGCTATTAGTAGTCATGTGAATTTGGTATTCGTTCGATATTTTGATGAGATGTATGTTGTCATCCCTCTAGTGGTGTCATGTGAACATAGACTACATGACACTTCACCATTGTTTGGGCCTAGAGGGAGGCATTGGGAAGTAATAAGTAGATGATGGGTTGCTAGAATGACAGAAGCTTAAACCCTAGTTTATGCATTGCCTCGTAAGGGGCTCATTTGGATCCATATGTTTCATGCTATGGTTAGGTTTACCTTAATACTTCTGTTGTAGTTGCGGATGCTTGCAATGGGGGTTAATCATAAGTGGGATGCTTGTCCAAGTAAGTACAACACCCAAGCACTGGTCCACCCACATATCAAATTATCAAAGTACCGAACGCGAATCATATGAATATGATGAAAACTAGCTTGACAATAATTCCCATGTGTCCTCGGGAGCGCTTTCCTTCATATAAGAGTTTGTCTAGGCTTGTCCTTTGCTACAAAAAGGATTGTGCCATCTTGCTGCACCTTATTTACTTTTATTAATTGCTACTCGTTACAAATTACCTTATCACAAAACTATCTGTTATCGATAATTTCAGTGCTTGCAGAGAATACCTTATTGAAAACTGCTTATCATTTCCTTCTGCTCCTCGTTGGGTTCGACACTCTAACTTATCGAAAAGCTACGATAGATCCCCTACACTTGTGGGTCATCAAGACTCTTTTCTGGCGTCGTTGCCGGGTAGTGAAGCGCCTTTGGTAGGTGGAATTTGGTAAGGAAAAATTTATATAGTGTGTTGAAATTTGCTGTCACTTGTTACTATGGAACATAATCCTTTGAGGGGCTTGTTCGGGGTATCTTCACCCCGACTAGTAGAGAAAAGAGTTGCTCCTCAACCTACTGAAAATGTTTACTTTCAAATTCCTTCGGGTATGATAGAGAAACTGCTAGCTAATCCTTTTGCAGGAGATGGAACATTGCATCCCGATTTGCACTTAATCTATGTGGATGAAGTTTGTGGATTATTTAAGCTTGCAGGTATGCCCGATGATGTTATCAAGAAGAAGGTCTTCCCTTTATATTTGAAGTGAGATGCATTGACATGGTATAGGCTATGTGATGATATGGGGTCATGGGACTATAAGCGATTGAAATTGGAATTTCACCAGAAGTTTCATCCTATGCATCTTGTTCATTGTGATCGTAATTATATATATATATATGTATATTGGACTCGCGAAGGAGAAAGCATCACTCAAGCTTGGCGAAGGCTTAAGTCAATGTTATATTCATGCCCCAATCATGAGCTCTCAGGAGAAATGATTATTCAAAAAATTTATGCTCGGCTTTCTCTCAGTAATCGCTCCATGCTCGATACTTCTTGTACTGGATCTTTTATGATGAAGACTATTGAATTCAAATGGGATTTATTGGAAAGAATTAAACACAACTCTGAAGATTTGGACCTCGACGAAGGTAAGGAGTCGGGTATAACACCTAAGTTTGATTGTGTTAAATCTTTTATGGATACCGATGTTTTCGTAATTTAGCACTAAATATGGACTTGACTCTGAGATGGTAGCTTCTTTCTGTGAATCTTTCTACTCATGTTGATCTCCCTAGGAGAAGTGGTTTAAATATCATCCTCCCATAGAAGTAAAAGTAGTTGCACCTATTAAAGTTGAAGAAAAGACTATCACTTATAGATGATCACTGTTGTTCCTACTGCTTATGTTGAGAAACCACCTTTCCCTGTTAGAATTAAGGATCATGCTAAAGCTTCAACTGTGTAAACAAGAGTAATATTAGGACACACAAACTCCTGAACAAGTTAAAGTTGAACCTAATATTGCTATTGTTAAAGATCTCTTGGCTGATAATATTGATGGGCATGTTATTTATTTCTATGATGAGACTGCTAGAATTGCTAAACCTTGTGCTAAAGATAAACATAGCATGTGGTAGGCATGCCTGTTATTTCTGTTAAAATAGGAGATCATTGTTATCATGACTTGTGTGATATGGGTGCTAGTGCTAGTGCAATACCCTATTTCCTTATACAAAAATTATGCATGATATTGCACAGCTGAGATAGAAGGTATCGATGTTACCATTAAGCTTGCTAATAGAGATACTATTTCACCAATTGGGTGTTAGAGACGTTGAAGTCTTGTGTGGGAAGGCTAAATATCCTGCTGATTTCCTTGTTCTTGGTTCCCCTCAAGATAGCTTTTGTCCCATTATATTTGGTAGACCCTTCTTGAATACTGTTAATGCTAAGATAGATTGCAAGAAGGATGTTGTTACTATTGGTTTGGATGATATGTCTCATGAGTTTAATTTTTCTAAATTCCGTAGACAACCCCGTGATGAAGAATTGCCTAGTAAAGATGAAATTATTGGTCTTGCTTCTATTGATGTTCCTCCTAATGATCCTTTAGTATAATATTTGCTAGACCATGAAAATGATATGTTTATGAATGAAAGAAGGGAAATAGATGAAGTATTCTTTAAATAGGGACCTATTCTAAAACACAACTTGCCTGTTGAAATCCTAGGGGATCCTCCTCCACCCAAGGGTGATCCCGTGTTTGAGCTTAAACCTCTACCTGATACTCTTAAATATGCTTATCTTGATGAAAAGAAGATATATCCTGTTATTATTAGTGCTAACCTTTCAGAGAAGGAGGAAGAGAAATTATTGAAAACTCTGAAGAAGCACCATTCTGCTATTGGATATACGCTTGATGATCTTAAGGGCATTAGTCCCACTATATGTCAACACAAAATAAATTTGGAGAAAGACACCAAACCAGTTATTGATCACCAATGACGGCTAAATCCTAAGATGAAAGAAGTGGTAAGAAAGGAGATATTAAAGCTCCTTGAGGTAGGTATAATTTATCCCATTGCTGATAGTCAGTGGGTAAGTCATGTCCATTGTGTCCCTAAGAAGGGAGGTATTACTATCGTTCCTAATGATAAAGATGAATTGATCCCACAAAGAATTATCACAGGATATAGGATGGTAACAGATTTCCGCAAATTAAATAAAGCTACTAAAAAAGATCGTTACCCTTTGCCTTTCATTGATCAAATGCTAGAAAAATTATCCAAACACACACATTTTTGCTTTCTAGATGGTTACTCTGGCTTCTCTTAGATACCTACGTCAGCTGATGATCAAGCAAAGACCACTTTTACTTGCCCTTTCGGTACTTCTGCTTATAGACGTATGCCTTTTGGTTTATGTAATGCACCTGCTACCTTTCAAAGATGCATGATGGCTATATTCTCTGACTTTTGTGAAAAGATTTGTGAGGTTTTCATGGACGATTTCTCCGTTTATGGATCCTCTTTTGATAATTGCTTGAGCAACCTTGATCGAGTTTTGCAGAGATGTGAAGAAACTAATCTTGTCTTGAACTATAAGAAGTGCCACTTTATGGCTAATGAAGGTATTGTCTTGGGGCATAAAATTTCTGAAAGAGGTATTGAAGTTGATAAAGCTAAAGTTGATGCTATTGAAAAGATGTCGTGTCCCAAGGAAATCAAAGATATAATAAGTTTCCTTGGTCATGCCGGTTTTTATAGGAGGTTCATTAAGGACTTCTCAAAAATTTCTTGGCCTCTGACTAATCTATTACAAAACGATGTCCCTTTTGTCTTTGATGATGACTGTGTAGAAGCATTTGAAATACTTAAGAAAGCTTTGGTTTCTGCACCTATTGTTCAACCTCCTGATTGGAATTTACCGTTTGAAATTATGTGTGAGGCTAGTGATTATGCTGTAGGGGCTGTTCTAAGACAAAGAGTTGATAAGAAATTAAATGTTATCCAATATGCTAGTAAAACTCTAGATAGTGCCCAGAGAAATTATGCTACTACTGAAAAAGAATTTTTGGCAGTTGTATTTGCATGTGATAAGTTCAGACCTTATATTGTTGATTCTAAAGTAACTATTCACACTAATCATGCTGCTATTAAATATCTCATGGAAAAGAAAGATGCTAAACCTAGACTTATTAGATGGGTTCTCCTACTACAAGAATTTGATTTGCATATCATTGATAGAAAGGGAGCTGAGAACCCCGTTGCAGACAACTTGTCTAGGTTAGAGAATGTTCTTGATGACCCACTACCTATTGATGATAGCTTTCCTGATGAACAATTAAATGTCATAAATGCTTCTCGTATTGCCCCATGGTATGCTGATTATGGTAATTGTATTGTTGCTAAATTTATACCACCTAGTTTCACATACCAGCAAAATAAAAAGTTCTTCTATGATTTAAGTAATTACTTTTGGGATGACCCACATCTTTATAAAGAAGGAGTAGATGGTGTTATTAGACATTGTGTACCTGAGCATGAACAGGAACATATCCTACGCAAGTGTCACTCCGAAGCTTATGGAGGACACCATGCTAGAGATAGAATTGCACATAAGGTATTGCAATCCGGTTTTTATTGGCCTACTCTCTTCAAGGATGCCCGTAAGTTTGTCTTATCTTGTGATGAATGTCAAAGAATTGGTAATATTAGTAGACGTCAAGAAATGCCTATGAACTATTCACTCGTTATTGAACCATTTGATGTTTGGGGCTTTGATTATATGGGACCTTTTCCTTCTCTAATGGATACACACGTATTTTAGTTGTTGTTGATTATGTTACTAAGTGGGTAGAAGCTATTCCAACTAGTAGTGTTGATCATAACACCTCTATTAAGATGCTTAAAGAAGTTATTTTTTCGAGGTTTGGAGTCCCTAGATATTTAATGACTGATGGTGGTTCACATTTTATTCATGGTGCCTTTCGTAAAATGCTTGCTAAGTATGGTATTAATCATAGAATTGCATCCCCGTATCACCCGCAGTGTAGTGGTCAAGTAGAATTGAGTAATAGAGAGCTCAAATTAATTTTGCAAAAGACTATTAATAGATCTAGAAAGAATTGGTCGAAGAAATTTGATGATGCATTATGGGCCTATAGAACTGCATACATAAATCCTATGGGTATGTCTCCGTATAAAATGGTTTATGGTAAAGCATGTCATTTACCTCTTGAATTAGAACATAAGGCATATTGGGCTATTAAAGAGCTCAACTATGACTTCAAACTTGCCGGTGAGAAGAGGATTTTTAACATTAGCTCACTTGATGAATGGAGAACCCAAGCCTATGAAAATGCCAAGTTGTTTAAAGAAAATGTTAAAAGATGGCATGACAAAAGGATACAAAAGCGTGAGTTTAATGTAGGTGATTATGTATTTCTATACAACTCTCGTTTGAGATTTTTTTGCAGGAAAACTCCTCTCTAAATGGGAAGGTCCTTACATTATCGAGGAGTTCTATCGTTCCGGTGCCATAAAAATCAACAACTTCGAAGGCACAAATCCGAAGGTGGTGAACGGTCAAAGAATCCAACATTATATCTCAGGTAATCCTATAAATGTTGAAACTAATGTTATTGAAACCTTAACCCCGGAGGAATACATAAGAGACACTTTTCGGAATGTTTCAGACTCCGAAAAGGAATAGGTATGTGGTACGGTAAGTAAACCGACTCCAAAACAGTTCTAATGGCAAATTTTCTCTGTTTTGGAATATTTAGAAAAATTGGAAAATAAGAAGCAGTCCAGGAAGGACACGAGGCTTCCACGAGGGTGGGAGGCGTGCCCTACCCCCTGGGCGCGCCCCCTGCCTTGTGGGCACCTCGTGTGCTCTCCGGACTCCGTTTTCTTACATGATACTTCTTTTGGTTGGTAAAAATTCATTATATAATCTCCCGAAGGTTTTGACCATCGTATCATGCAAATATCTCATGTTTTTGTTTCGAGCTATTTCCTGCCAGGGTTGTCAAGGCCAGGCATCATGTCGTCTCCCTCCTCCTCCAACAAGGAGGGTAACGATGCTTGGCTAATGAAGACAGAGCTGAAGAGAGAATAACCCGGATAGATCAACAAGGATGATGGGATCAAGAAGGCCATGGGGGATCAAGTCCCGGTAGTAGCAGAAGAAGACATCCTTCAACCTCACCACAATCTCTTTACCACAACGAAGATTGAAGCTTTCAATATGATTGAGTTAGCTCACATTCAAAACAAGAATCTCACAAGTAAAAATATTTTTTGAAGGAGCATATCATCGCACTCAAGAGCATTATCCACAAATTGGAGGATCTTCTACACTCGATGTGCGACTATCCATCATCGCAAACGCCATCTTCACCAACAAAGAAGAATTGAGCATCGGGTATGGGCACTCCCCTTGGCAACTGTCAAGCTTGGGGGAGTGCCCCGGTATCGTATCACCATCACAACTTTTATCTTTACCGTTTTTCTTAGTTCGATCCTTTTGATAATATCTTCATCTAGTATAATAAAGTTTTAGTATGATCTAGTTGTGAGTTTTGCTTTATGATCCTTCTATGTAATCGAGTCCGTGAGCTATATATAATAAAGATTAGTGTGGAGTCAAGGGCTTGATTATTTTGCTATGATGTTGAAGGAATAAAATAAAAGGAAAAGAAATAAAAAGAAATAAATAGATCATGTGGATCTTATGGAGAGTAATGAGCTCACATATAAAGAGTATGATGAATAAAAGTTGTTGAGAGTTGACAAACATAGTTTTGGTCATCGTTGCAATTAATAGGAAGTAATAAAGAAAGAGAGGTTTTCACATATAAATATACTATCTTGGACATCTTTTATAATTGTGAGCACTCATTAAAGTATGATATGCCAAAGATTTGACTTTGGACAAGGAAGACAATGTAATGGGTTATGCTTTCATACATCTGAGATAAATTATATTGTCATGGATCACCCAACATGTTGAGCTTGCCTTTCCCTCTCTTGCTAGCCAATTTCTTTGAACCAAGTAGAGATATTACTTGTGCTTCCAAATATCCCTAAACCCAGTTTTGCCATGAGAGTCCACTATATCTACCTATGGATTGAGTAAGATCCATCAAGTAAGTTGTCATCGGTGCAAGCAATAAAAATTGCTCTCTAAATATGTATGACTTATTAGTGTGGAGAAAATGAGATTTATACGATCTTGTGATGTGGAAGAAATAAAAGCGACGGACTCCATAATAAAGGTCCACATCACAAGTGGCAATATAAAGTGATGTTCTTTTGCATTAAGATTTCTTGCATCCAACCATAAAAGCGCGTGACAACCTCTGCTTCCCTCTGCGAAGGGCCTATCTTTTATTCTTGTCTTATACTTCATGCAAAGAGTCATGGTGATATTCACCTTTCCTTTGTACATTTTATCCTTTGGCAAGCACAATGTGTTGGAAAGATCCTGATATATATAGCTAATTAGATGTGAGTTTTCATGAACTATTACTGTTGACATTACCCTTGAGGTAAAACGTTGGGAGGCAAAACTATAAGCCCCTATCTTTCTCTGTGTCCAATTAAAACTCCATACCCATAAGTATTGCGTGAGTGTTAGCAATTGTGAAAGACTAAATGATAGTTGAGTATGTGGACTTGCTGAAAAGCTCTTATATTGACTCTTTCCTATGTTATGATAAATTGAAATTGCCTCAATGACCGAGATTAGAGTTTGTTAGCTTTCAATGGAGTTTATGATTCACACTTGAAATTGTGATTTTAATTGTTACTTTAGCATAAGAGATCATATGACAATATATATTTATGTTGCTGTTCTAAGAATGATCATGATGCCCTCATGTATGTATTTTATTTTTATCGACACCTCTATCTCTAAACATGTTGACATATTTTTCGATTTCGGCTTTCGCTTGAGGACAAGCGAGGTCTAAGCTTGGGGGAGTTGATACGTCCATTTTGCATCATGCTTTTATATTGATATTTATTGCATTATGGGCTGTTATTACACATTATGTCACAATACTTATGTCTATTCTCTCTTATTTTACAAGGTTTATATGAAGAGGGAGAATGCCGGCAGCTGGGATTCTGGGCTCGAAAAGGAGCAAATATTAGAGACCTATTCTGCACAGCTCCAAAAGTCCTGAAACATCACAGAAGTCCTTTTTGGAATTAATAAAAAATACTGAGCGGAGAAAGTTCCAGAGGGGGGCCGCACCCTGGCCACGAGGGTGGGGGCACGCACTACCCCCCTGGGCGTGTCCCTGCCTCGTGGGCCCCCTGGTGGCCCTCCGATGCCCATCTTATGCTATATGAGGTCTTTTGTCAAGGAAAAATCATAAGGAAGCTTACGGGACGAAAATCCGCCGCCACGAGGTGGAACCGATCTAGGGCTCCGGCGGAGCTATTCTGTCGGGGAAACTTCCCTCCGGGAGGGGGAAATCATCACCACCGTCATCACCAACGATCCTCTCATCGGGAGGGGGTCAATCTCCATCAACATCTTCACCAGCACCATCTCATCTCAAACCCTAGTTCATCTCTTGTATCCAATCTTTGTCTCAAAGCCTCAGATTGGTACCTATGGGTTGCTAGTAGTGTTGATTACAACTTGTAGTTGATGCTAGTTGGTTTACTTGGTGGAAGATCATATGTTCAGATCCATTATACATATTAATACCCCTCTGATTATGAACATGAATATGCTTTGTGAGTAGTTACATTTGTTCCTAGGGACATGGGAGAAGTCTTGCTATTAGTAGTCATGTGAATTTGGTATTCGTTCGATATTTTGATGAGATGTATGTTGTCATCCCTCTAGTGGTGTCATGTGAACGTCAACTACATGACGCTTCACCATTGTTCGGGCCTAGAGGGAGGCATTGGGAAGTAATAAGTAGATGATGGGTTGCTAGAGTGACAGAAGCTTAAACCCTAGTTTATGCGTTGCTTCTTAAGGGGCTGATTTGGATCCATATGTTTCATGCTATGGTTAGGTTTACCTTAATACTTCTGTTGTAGTTGCGGATGCTTGCACTGGGGGTTAATCATAAGTGGGATGCTTGTCCAAGTAAGGACAGCACCCAAGCACCGGTCCACCCACATATCAAATTATCAAAGTACCGAACGTGAATCATATGAACGTGATGAAAACTAGCTTGACGATAATTCCCATGTCTCCCCGGTTGCGCTTTCCTTCATATAAGAGTTTGTCCAGGCTTGTCCTCTGCTACAAAAAGGATTGGGCCATCTTGCGGCACCTTATTTACTTTTATTACTTGCTACTCGTTACAAATTACCTTATCACAAAACTATCTGTTACCGATAATTTCAGTGCTTGCAGAGAATACCTTACTGAAAACTGCTTATCATTTCCTTCTGCTCCTCGTTGGGTTCAACACTCTTACCTATCGAAAAGCTACGATAGATCCCCTACACTTGTGGGTCATCACAAACTACAATCACCAGGATGACAGGTAGGGCCGGAAGATTATTTTAATCAAAAAATGCTTTGAGACGGCATCATAGCATGGAGCCGACCCCAACGATTTTAAGCTCACAGGCACGGTACACGCTATCCTAGACTACTCTACACATGAAACTGCCACACGGGTGTCCGGGCTACGCTTGGCTCTTCGCCTCTTTGGGAAGTCGAACAATGATGGTGTACTACTGCAGTGGAGTACTATAGTATGCTTCTGGCCATCTCACACCGCATGAACTGCTGCATGTCCACCGCGTGCGGGAGGGAGAGCGTGTAGCGAAAGCTTCTCCTAGTCTTGCCAGCCACCACGCCCATGGGCGAGGGAGGGACACGTCTTCATTGACTTACTATTCCTGCCTTTGCGTGCATGACAGGTGGGCCCAATAGGTGGGTGGCCCACCTGTCATACAGCCAAAGGCAGGTGCAGTTAAAGCACCGGAGCTCAGTCTGCGAAGGAGAGGGCGTCGTACAATATATTTCAATAATTTGTGTTTACCAATGCATTAATTACAACGCATGCATGCATGCATGACTTTCCTTTTGATACTTGCATGTGTTGATTTAATGCACCTTGAAGTAGCACTACTAGGAAAAGGGCTATAGATGGAATTGACACTAATGGCGCACCAGACATGTGACGCGCCATTACTATATACTAATGGCGCACCATGTGTTGGTGCGCCATTAGTGTCCAAATACTAATGGCGCACCACATCCATGGTGCGCCATTAGTAAAAAAAAATTAATTTTTTTCAAAACTACTAATGGCGCACCAGTAATGGCGCACCATGCCATGGTGCGCCATTAGTAACTTGGCCACCACTTCCACCGAATGCACCCCCCCCGGTGGACCGCCTTTTCAGTTTAAAAAAATAAAAAAATGATGGAAATATCAAAAAAATAAAAGAAAATAAGTTTCCCATGTGATATGTGGTCTAGTTGTTGTGAAAATTTACAAATATGAATTTCGACTTTATTTGCGAAATCTCTCGAGAATTTGTAAAATGGGCATAACTTTTGCGTACAAACTCGGATGAAAAAGTTTTTTATATGAAAAATCATCTACTCAAAAAGTTACATCCGAATTTAACCGGGGAAACCTTGTTAAACATTTTCAAAATCCTCAAAAACCTAACAGAAAAAAGATACGGGGCTTTTAAGATCTAGAGAGGCAAAAAAATTCAAAAAAATTCAAACTTACTAATGGCGCACCTACCCATGGTGCGCCATTACTATCTTCCCGCTTCAAAATTCAAAATAAGTCAAAAAAATAAAAAAGTTACTAATGGCGCACCTGCCCATGGTGCGCCATTAGTATCTTCCCGCCTTCAAAATTCAAACTAAATCAAAAAAAAGTTAGTAATGGCGCACCTGCCCGCGGTGCGCCATTACTATGCCGTATATATGGCTGGGCGTGGTCCTCTCGTCCTTACCTCTTCATTCTTCTCCTCCACTCCACCTCCCCTCCACTCCATCTCCTCCTCTCCTCCACTCCATCTTCCCTTCTCTCCTCCACCATACTACCCTCCTCCTCTCCGGCGACCTCATCCTCCTCTCCGGCGACCTCCTCCTCCCTCCTCTCCTCCCCTCCCCTCCCCTCACGGTTTCTCCTCCCTCCTCTCTGGTGAGCTCCTCCTCCCTCCTCTCCTCCCATCCCCTCATGGTTTCTCCTTCCTCCTCTCTGATGCTCCGGTGAACGCCTCTCCGGCGACCTCCTCCTCCTCCTCTCCGGCGATGTAGGCGAGCGCCTCTCCGGTGACCTCCTCCTCCTCCTCTCCGGCGAAATCCTCTTCAGCAAAAGAACACGACAAAAGAACGTACAAGATCCAAAAACAGGAACAAAATTTGAAATAATATCGTGCCAAAAAACGAGCAAAAAATGGGCAAAAAAATCACGATCCAGATCCAAATTCAAAATTAAAAAATAGCAATGGCACGCGGTGGGGGTTCGACGGTGCACCACTACTATTTTCCCGCCTTCAAAATTCAAAAATACTAATGGTGCACCAATGGCCTATACTAATGGCGCACCAGTGGTGCGCCATTAGTAAAAAATACTAGTGGCGTGATACTAATGGCGCACCAGTGATGCGCCATTAGTAGGCAAAACTGATGCGCCATTAGTAGCCCTTTTCGTAGTAGTGTAGTATGAATATTTGACGGTAAAGCTTTGTAATGCCCCGGCCCTAAAAGCGAGAGATGGTTGTGCATGAGGAGGGCGAGATCATGCCGACGGAACAGGACCCGACGATGGAGCTCTCTATGGTTTCGATGGACCTCACCTTGCTCCACTGCCCCTTGTGCCTCCGCCCCTTAAATCCTCCAGTGTATGAGGTTCGAATACACCTCGTCCATTCAGGTGATCGGTTAAGGTGCGGGTTTCTTGATTGATGTGCTGTTCAATTGATTTGTACAGTGCAAGGGAGGGCACCTGGCCTACGCGGACTGCCGCGTCAAGCGCCCCAAGAACCAGTGGTAGTGCCATAAGTGCGAGCGCGGCAGTGGCTTCGACGTGCGGAACACGGCGGTGGATGCCGTCCTCTCCTTGGTTAGGGTGGAGTGCCCGCATGAAGGTTGTGGGCTCTACGTCACTTACCACAAGCTCGCTGATCACCAGAGCGTGTGTCCGCTCGCGCCCTACAAATGCCCCGTGCCCGTCTGCGGCTATGAAGGCCCACCGCCGACGCTCTCCCACCACATCAGCACCGTGCATCCAATGCCCATGCACAGGATCCAGTACGGCAAGGTGCTCCAGCTACAAGTGCCATTGTCGGAGCCACGACTCTTTCTGTTCGTGGAGGAGGACGACCGCGTGTTTTTCTTGGTTGGTGGCGTGCTCGACATCGGTGCGCCTATCACCATGTCGGTCGTCTGCATCAGAGAGGGGGTGTCCCCACTGCTACACTACATGGCCAAGTTGTGGGCGAACGGCCCGCCGAGGGAGCCCAAAGGCAGGACCGATGCCGTCCAGGTGAAAATGGAGGTGACAAGCAGCAAGGATCCCGGTGATGTCACCATGCTGGAGCTGACCTTCTTCATAGTTCCGCCCAAGCAGCTGGCCGGGGCTGGGTTGTCGAGGACGGTGTCCCTCCACATTCATATTAACAAGTTCACCTCCTAAATGATTCTACAGTGCCTTCTGTTTATCTTAGTAATATGCTAATATAGGGGTTAGCTCGCTCTACCTTAGCTTAAGAGATGGTGGGTTTTGGTGGCAATGTAGCAATTACTTCGACATCAGATCAACAATTGAAGTAATTTCCAACAGCCGAACGGATATTTTGTGTCTGTTGGATATAAAGATTCTTTGGGTAAGAAGTATAACATCTTATATGCTTCTTTGTTCAGGAAGTGTTGCATACTTGTGCGAGTTGACGCGACACATCAAAGTAGTACTACTACTAGTAGTATTCCCTCCGATCCTAATTTCTCTGTGCATAAGTCGAGGTGCAGATACCAAGGAGGGCCTGGTTGTGTCTATACTTGGACAACTCACCCGACTACGCACCAGACAGACGGAGCTCGTGTCGTGTTGGTGTCGTGTGCGGCCCGCACATTAACCAAAACCTCGCGCCTCTAGCTTAGCCTCCACATTTTAAACTTCTCAATCTCAAGGCCAAGGAGCAACGTGAAATCTATGATAGAGCCAATCGGATGGTTGAGGACACTACAATTCGTAGCTACATATGCGTGTGTGAGAGAGGACAAGTGCGTGGGTGCACCTCTTCTCTTCATGTAACATACTAAACTCAGAGTACAAGTGTATGTGGGTGGCATCGACCTAGGGAGCTAGAGATGGTGAGTGCGAGAAGTCCCGAGAGTTAGGTGTAATGCGTATGAAAAAAACTAGTCTATAGCTCGCCACGAGGCTATTCCTATCGAATGCCCCAATAACCGTATGATATGTATCTGACGGTGCCAGTTATTGCATGTACACAACAGTAGAAAAAGAACTACCATGACATATGCTACTCCATGGCCGAGAACACGTGCCCACGTTACGCCATCCGAGAATAGTGTCGCACTTCAAAACTAGAACCGTCAATAAGTTTTGAGCTTGCGTCTCGTCACATTCCAAATTACTACTACCATGCTATATTTAATTGCAAACTTGTTCACACCGATCACAACCTAAATGTTTTCCCACTTAGGAGCGTATTAGTACTCAGTTATAAATACTACTATGCCAAGATGACTGCACATTCTTCCTCAACTCCTCATCCACAAAAAACGAACAAGTCATTCAACATCCTTCCCTTGCATCTGCCATGGCTAACGTGAGTTCTGGATCGAGAGATTACCACCAGGGAGAGGCGAGCGTGGAAGCGGAAGCATGAGAGATGTCCCTCCTCACCGCGAAAGCAGTCGACATGTCCCGCCACGCGGAAGTAGCAGCACAAAGGTCCCGTCGTGCCGCAGAAGTAGCACGGAGGTCCCACTGAGCTGTCGATGCAGCAGACTGGTCCGGCCACGCCGCGGAAGCAGCAGAGATATCTCGCTGCATCGCGAATGCAGCAAAGATGTCCCGCCGTGCTATGGCGGCCTGTGAAGATGTCTTGTGGGAAGGCGACGACTATTACAGGCACATGCATGCGATCGTCCATAGCCAAATGGATCAGATCTCCCGCTGGGTGAGGTTGCAGGACGACATGAAAGCCTCGTTTGAACAGGCTACCAGCGTCCTCCGGCAACTAAGGGAGGGCAATGAGAGGCTCCGGGCCGAGCGCGACCTGTTGAGGGCGAAGATCATCCGAAGTGCAGAGCAGCAGCAGGAGACCAGTGCCTTGTTGAAGAGGACCGGCGTGATCGTCAAGAAACTTATGGACGAGAATGACATGCTCCGCATCGAGCGCCAAAAGGATGGTGGAGGAATCCATGGATGCTCTCAAGCAGCGTCTTGAGGACACGACAGAGCTCATCACCGCTCACCGCGGAGACTAGTTCCCGCGGCCTGCAGCAATACATCAAGAAATTAGAGATCAGCGAGCTAGATCGTTGTCTTCCTTCTTCTTTTGCCCTTGTGTATTTCGGGCGTAGCCGCATGTGGCTTTTTTAATTATCTTCGTAGTTATGTAAGACAATTATTATCCACTATCGTCCTCCTTATATATCCATCAGTCTTGCTATAAGTCGCAATAGATGATATATAGGTCCGTCGGATCTTACATCAAGATCCGTGCAAAATAATCTTTTCAGATTTTCTTTTCTCTCTCTTAAATCTCAGTCGAGTGAGACATAGCCACGCCATTAAACAGAGGCTCGGGCGCCATTAATGGAGACCTTGGGAGAGAGGTGGGTGGCAGATGGAGGTCAAAGGGCTCTCCTCCCGATAAGCACGCGCAGGGGTCCGATCGCACGCCTCCCGTACTCAAATACTAGCTACCCTGCACGGCGCCTCCTAGCTAATAAAAAAAGGGATGTGTGGCAGCACGTAAATGCATGGTAAGTAGAACGCTCACGGTTTCAATAATACTTGTGTTTCTGATTGTAACATGACATCACTTGTTCCAAAATGACTTTGCTGATTGTTAATGTGTGCGCCTTCGCAAATCGAACAGCAAAATTACCACATCATGTTGGTGCCATGTCATGACACCAAGCCAAGTTTCATGATTTTCATGTGTGTTTTGGATTTACAGGAATTAAAAGACCAAGTTTCTCAATGTTTCCGGGCGAGCCACGACGCCTAGATGTTTGAATTTCATTCCCATTTCTTGCATGGGACCTAGAAATTTACCCGAGGACACACATGTGATTTTCAACCAACTTTGGTGCACTGGAGCATGTGCTTGTAGTTGAAATTTGAATTATGCACACAAAGGTGACACGTTCCCTCTCAGAACCACGAGACTTCTTGAGAGAAGCTCCGGTTTGCAAGAAGCTTATACCAAAACTTGTTCCTATTTGGCCAATTTTTTTACCATGGTATGGTAGTACCATGACATGACAGCATGCCAAGTTTCATGATTTTCATGCGTGTTTTGGATTTACAAGAATTTTAAAACCAAGTTTCTCAATGTTCTCGGCCGAGCCACGATGCCCAGATGTTTGAATTTCATTCCCATTTCTTGCACGGGACCTAGAAATTTACCCGAGGACACACATGTGATTTTCAACCAACTTTGGTGCATTGGAGCATGTGCTTGTATTTCAAATTTGAATTATGCACACAAAGGTGACAGGTTCCCTCTCAGAACCACGAGCCTTCTTGAGAGAAGCTCCGGTTTGCAAGAAGCTAATATCAAAACTTATTCCTATTCGGCCAATTTTTTAACCACAACATGGTAGTACCATGACATGACACCATGCCAAGTTTCATGATTTTCAGGCATGTTTTGGATTTACAAGAATTTTAAAACAAAGTTTATCAATGTTCTCGGCCTAGCCACGATGCCCATATGTTTGAATTTCATTCACATTTCTTGCACGGGGCCTAGAAATTCACCCGAGGACACACATGTGATTTTTCAACCAACATTGGTGCACGGGAGCATGTGCTTGTAGTTCAAATTTGAAGTATGCACATTATATGACCAGAAACTCAATTAATGTATAAAAAAGGCCAAACAAACCAGGAATAATTCCAAAATTTAACAGGGCACTCGTGTAGTTCTATGTTGCCTCTCTAAAGAAACTCAAGGGGGGCAGCGTATATCGCTTTGCACTCAGAGGTGACACGTTCCCTCTCAAAACCATGAGCCTTCTTGAGAGAAGCTCCGGTGAGACTTTTGGATTTACATGAATTGAAAAACCAAGTTTCTCGATATTCTTAGCCGAGTCACGTTGCCCAAATGTTTGAATTTCATTCCCATTTCTTGCATGGGACCTAGAAATTCACCCAAGGACACACATGTGATTCTTCAACCAACTTTGGTGCACCGGAGCATGTTCTTGTAGTTCAAATTTGAATTATCCACATTAAATGTCCAGAATCTCAACTAATGTATAAAAAAGCCAAATGAACCCGGTAATTCCAAAATTTAACAGGGCACTCATATAGTTCTATGTTGCCTCTGTAAAGAAAATCACGGGTAGGCAGTGTATATCGTTTCGCACACAAAGGTGACACGTTCCCTCTCGGCACCACGAGGCTTGTTGAGAGAATCTCCGGTATTGCAAGAAGCTTATACCAAAACTTGTCCCAATTCAGCCAAAAATTATACATATGAAAACAGGGTTAAGATTATCCCAAACATCTCGCTACCTAGACCAATGTACTCTGATTTGAATTCAATATAAAATGGATACAAATATTTGAATTGGAGATCGTATGGTACATGTAGTTCATAGTGAAATATGATTACTGCTATATGCATGTTTTTTGGTATCAAGATAATATTTAAATGATGGTATAACTTGACAACAATCGTATTCAATAAGCAAAATTAATTCAAATTTAGTCCATATGGTAGACAACAATATATATGTTCATAGGGTGGAGTAAAATGTTCATATATGATGGAAGATCAAAATGTAGGACTACGTCCATTATAAACCGCAAGGTCACCTAACTATATATTCAAATTCAATATAATGTGGATTCAAAAATTGAAATTCGAGATCCTGGCATTTGTAATCATATAAAAAGGGACATAACTCTTTCTTTTGGTGGGAATTGATTTGTTTTTTGTTGTTGTTGAGGGAAGTGCGAATCGATTTCGTACTATACAGGGTAATCTTGTTCTCCCATTTTTTTACATTTTTCTTGTTGTTTTTTCAATGGCATTTATAACAAAATAGTAAAAGGGGACATGACTCTCTTGTGTCTTGTATGAATTGCTTTTTTGTACATGTTAAGTTTGTTCTGCCGAACATGGAATCCCCGCCTTGTTATCCCGAAATTTTCAAGCTCGAGTATCTTTTTGTCTCATCTGCTTTGAAACTCCCGCCTCTTCAACCCGCGCCGCCTCTTGTTATCCCAAAATTTTGACGCGCGCGAAAACTCCCTCATCATCTGAAATCGGTCCCACAGCCCAGACACGTGAAATCCACCTTCTACCCCTCAGTCAGAATGTCGGCTCGACGTCACGTGGTCAAAATCGGTGGGGGTACGCTGGTAACTTACCCTACATTTTGGACAAGCGCGTCCCTAAGACATGGCACCCCCTACCTTCCCCTTCGTGCCCCCTGCTACCTCTTGAGCATTGCGTTGGTTTTCCCTTGAAGAGGAAAGGATGATGCAGTAAAGCAGCGTAAGTATTTCCCTCAGTTTTTGAGAACCAAGGTATCAATCCAGTAGGAGACCACGCGCGAGTCACCTCGTACCTACACAAACAAATAAGAACCTCGCAACCAACGCGATAAAGGGGTTGTCAATCCCTTCATGGAAACTTGCAAGAGTGATATCTGATAGAGATGATAATAATAAGATAAATATTTTTGGTATTTTTATGATATAGATTGAAAGTAAAGATTGCAAAATAAAATAGATTGGAAACTTTTATGATGGAGAATACACCCGGGGGCCATAGGTTTGACTAGTGGCTTCTCTCAAGATAGCATAAGTATTACGGTGGGTGAACAAATTACCGTCGAGCAATTGATAGAAAAGCGAATCATTATGAGAATATCTAGGCATGGTCATGTATATAGGCATCACGTTCGTGACAAGTAGACCGACTCCTGCCTGCATCTACTAATATTACTCCACACATCGACCGCTATCTAGCATGCATCTAAAGTATTAAGTTCATAAGAACAGAGTAACGCCTTAAGCAAGATGACATGATGTAGAGGGATAAACTCATGCAATATGGTATAAACCCCGTCTTTTTATCCTCGATGGCAATAATACGATACGTGTCGTTTCCCTTTCTGTCACTGGGATCGAGCACCGAAAGATTGAACCCAAAGCTAAGCACTTCTCCCATTGCAAGAAAGATCAATCTAGTAGGCCAAACCAAACTGATAATTCGAAGAGACTTGCAAAGATAAACCAATCATACATAAAAGAATTCAGAGGAGATTCAAATATTGTTCATAGATAGACTTGATCATAAACCCACAATTCACCGGATCTCAAAAAACACACCGCAAAAGAAGATTACATCGAATAGATCTACAAGAGAATCGAGGAGAACTTTGTATTGAGATCCAAAGAGAGAGAAGAAGCCATCTAGCTACTAGCTATGGACCCGCAGGTCTGAAGTAAACTACTCACACATCATCGGAGGGGCCATGGAGTTGATGTAGAGGCCCCCTATGATCAATGCCTCCTCCGGCGGAGCTTCGAAAAAGGCCCCAAGATGGGATCTCTTGGGTAGAGAAGGTCGCGGCGGTGGAAATAGGGTTTCATGGTGCTCCTGGATGTTTGCGGTGTATATGGATATATATAGGAGGAAGACGTAGGTCAGTGGAGCAACGAGGGGCCCACGAGGGTCGAGGGCGCGCCCCCCTGCCTCGTGGCCTACTCGATTGTTTCTTGATGTCCACTCCAAGTCTCCTGGATCATGTTTGTTCCAAAAATAACGCTCCCGAAGGTTTCATTCTGTTTGACTCCGTTTGATATTCCTTTTCGGTGAAACACTAAAATAGGCAAAAAACAGCAATTTGGGTTGGGCCTCCGGTTAATAGGTTAGTCCCAAATATAACAGAAAAGTGTAAAATAAAGCCCATTAACATCCAAAACAGATAATATAATAGCATGGAACAATCAGAAATTATAGATACGTTGGAGACGTATCAAGCATCCCCAAGCTTAATTCATGCTCGTTCTCGAGTAGGTAAATGATAAAAACGGAATTTTTGATGTGGAATGCTTCCTACCATATTTCTCAATGTAATTTTTCTTTATTGTGGCATGAATGTTTAGATCCGAAAGATTCAAGATAAAAGTTTAATATTGACATAGAAATAATAATACTTCAAGCATACTAACAAAGCAATCATTTCTTCTCAAAATAACATGGCAAAAGAAAGTTATCCCTACAAAATCATATAGTCTAGCTATGCTCTATCTTCATGACACAAAATATTAAATCATGCATAACCCCGATGACAATTCAAGCAATTGTTTCATATGTTTTATGTTCTCAAACTTTTTCAATCTTCACGCAATATATGAGCGTGAGCCATTGATATAGTACTATGGTGGAATAGAATGGTGGTTGTGGAGAAGACAAAAAAGGAGAAGTTAGTCTCACATCAACTAGGCGTATCAACGGGCTATGGAGATGCCCATTAATAGATATCAATCTGAGTGAGTAGGGATTGCCATGCAACGGATGCACTAGAGCTATAAGTGTATGAAAGCTCAACAAAAGAAACTAAGTGGGTGTGCATCCAACTTGCTTGCTCACGAAGACCTAGGGTAATTTGTGGAAGCCCATCATTGGAATATACAAGCCAAGTTCTATAACGTAAAATTCCCACTAGTTTATTAAAGTGACAACATAGGAGACTCTCTATCATGAAGATCATGGTGCTACTTTGAAGCACAAGTGTGGTAAAAGGATAGTAGCACTGCCCCTTCTCTCTTTTTCTCTAATTTTTTTATTTGGGCCTTCTTTATTTTTTTCTTTTGGCCTCTTTTTTTTCGTCTGGAGTCTCATCCCGACTTGTGGGGGAATCATAGTCTCCATCATCCTTTCCTCACTGGGACAATGCTCTAATAATCATGATCATCACACTTCTTTTTACTTACAACTCAAGAATTACAACTCAATACTTAGAACAAAATATGACTCTATGTGAATGCCTCCGGCGGTGTACCGGGATATGCAATGAATCAAGAGTGACATTTATAAAAGAATTATGAACGGTGGCTTTGCCACAAATACGAGGTCAACTACATGATCATGCAAAGCAATATGAAAATGATGAAGCGTGTCAATACAACGGAACGGTGGAAAGTTACATGGCAATATATCTCGGAATGGCTATGGAAATGCCATAATAGGTAGGTATGGTGGCTGTCTTGAGGAAGGTATATTTTGGGTTTATGGTACCAGCGAAAGTTGCACGGTACTAGAGAGGCTAGCAATGGTGGAAGGGTGAGGGTGTGTATAATCCATGGACTCAACATTAGTCATAAAGAACTCACATACTTATTGCAAAAATCTATTAGTTATCGAAACAAAGTATTACGTGCATGCTCCTAAGGGGATAGATTGATAGGAAAAGACCATCGCTCGTCCCCGACCGCCACTCATAAGGAAGGCAATCAATAAATAAATCATGCTCCGACTTCATCACATAACGGTTCACCATACGTGCATGCTACGGGAATCACAAACTTCAACACAAGTATTTCTCAAATTCACAACTACTCAACTAGCATGACTCTAATATCACCATCTCCATATCTCAAAACAATTATCAAGTATCAAACTTCTCATAGTATTCAATGCACTTATATGAAAGTTTTTATAATGCCTAAAAGAAAATTGCCATGTTGTTCTAAAGGACTCTCAAAATAATATAAGTGAAGCATGAGAGATCAATTATTTCTATAAAATAAAACCACCACCATGCTCTAAAAGATATAAGTGAAGCACTAGAGCAAAAACTATATAGCTCAAAAGATATAAGTGAAGCACATAGAGTATTCTAATAAATTCCAATTCATGTGTGTCTCTCTCAAAAGGTGTGTACAGCAAGGATGATTTTGGTAAACTAAAAAGCAAAGACTCAAATCATACAAGACGCTCCAAGCAAAACACATATCATGTGGCAAATAAAAATATAGCTCCAAGTAAAGTTGTCGATGAACGAAGACAAAAGAGGGGATGCCTTCCGGGGCATCCCCAAGATTAGGCTTTTTGGTGTCCTTGTATTTTACCTTGGGTTTCCTTGGGAATCCCCAAGCTTAGGCTCTTACCACTCCTTGTTCCATAATCCATCAAATCTTTACCCAAAACTTGAAAACTTCACAACACAAAACTTAACAGAGAATCTCGTGAGCTCCGTTAGCGAAAGAGAACAAAACACCACTTCAAGGTACTGTAATGAACTCATTCTTTATATATATTTGTGTTAAACCTACTGTATTCCAACTTATCTATGGTTTATAAACTCTATTACTAGCCATAGATTCATCAAAATAAGCAAACAACACACGAAAAACAGAATCTGTCAAAAACAGAACAGTCTGTAATAATCTGTAACTAATGCCAACTTCTGGAACCCCAAAAAATTCTAAAATAAATTGATGGACGTGAGGAATTTATCTATTAATCATCTGAAAAAATAATTAACTAAATAGCACTCTCCACTAAAAAATGGCAGCAATTCTCGTGAGCGCTAAAGTTTCCGTTTTTTACAGCAAGATCAAAAAGACTTTCCCCAAGTCTTCCCAATGGTTCTACTTGGCACAAACACTAATTGTCGGGTGGTTGGTGCGACATATGCCAACGGGTGGCTAATCATTGTGGGAGCCCACAAAACATCGCCGGTGCCTGGAAACGGGATAAGGCGAAGACATGCACGCCGGCGGATCTTACCCAGCTTCAGGGCTCTCCGTGGAGATAACACCCCTACTGTTGCTCTGCGGGGTCTCCGCATGGTCACTAGATTGACAAGTAGCTACAAGAGGCTCCTTGAGCTGATTGGTGAAAGGATGAAGAAGGGCCAGGCTTGCCTGCTCCTCCTCTCGTTGCCGTGTCTAAAACTATCCAAAGAGAGATCCCCCTTGCATGGGTGCCCTGGGGGTTTATATAGGCCTACCCCCCAGGGGCACAATGGTAATCCGGCTGGGCGCGGGCCCCAGCCGTCTGTGTCTACGCTGGCCGGCTTCTCCGCCGACCGATGGGCCCGCCGCCCGGTAGGCCCCGCCGGCTGCCGGCCTTCTGGTCGACAGGCTGGCTCCACCGCTCGGGAGTCTTGTCGGAGGCTGGTTACTGTTGCCTTGCCTCTGGTGATGAGGGCTTTGTCGTGGTAAGCATGGCTACAGTGCCGTCGCGGGGCAGCTCATCACTGTAGCCTTACCTCATCTTATCTCCTTAATGAGGCACCTCCTTCGAGGGAGAGAGCCGGCCAGCTATTGGGAGCCGGCCGTACCCCAGGCCGGCTGCAGGAAGCCTGGCCGCCTTTGGGGTCTCCCTGACTGAGGGGGCCCGCCACCCACGGGTCGTACTGACCGCTCGCCGTGGGTGATGTCATGATCAACTGGCAACAGTGCTGCACTGGACAGGTGATGGCCGCCCCGTACGACCCACTGTGGCCATGCGTGCTCCGGGATTCGGGGGTGGCAGGCTTCACTGTAGCCACGCCCCGTCTCGTCGCCGTTATGTGGGCGCAGACTCTGAGGGCACGATCTTGGCCGCCTGCTGAGGGGCCGGCTCCTTGGAGTCGGCCTTCTCATGGCCGGCTTCTTGGAGCCGGCCTTCTCGTGGTCTTGTTTCTCAAGGTTTCCAGGGCTGGGCCGCCTTTCCGCAGCCGGCCAGAGAGGTGGCCAGCTGGGGGAAGGCGGCCCCACGTCTTGGACGCTTGGAGGCTCAATCGGCCTATAATTTTTCTGAAGAACCAGGGGAAGCCGGCTAGGCTACCCATGGTTATTTACTCCGATAGTAGTCTCCAAAGCTGGTTGGGCTCCGAGGAAGAAAAAAGATGAGGAGCTCAGTCAGCTTCCTATCTTGAGGAGCCGAAACCTGGGAGCCGGCTTGGACTAGGTGTGCCATCTTCTAGAGTTTTCGAAGCTTGAAGGTGGGTACCAGTAGGCGCGCGAGTCAGGCTGCGAGCTGACCGTTCGCCGACTGCGCGCCACGTGGCACCCTACGGCTGGAGGGGCCTGCCAGCCCACGCGTGCGACGGGACGCTGCCGCAGTCCGGGGCCGCCACTACAGGGCCTCGGCCCACGTGCGGATCTTCTGCGGCCTAGATGGAATGTGCGCCCCCAGCGGCGGTTTCTGCACGCCATGACGGCGCAATAATCGCGGGGCGTGGGAGAATGGGTGCAGTTAATCCCACGCCCCCCACGCCCTGCCTCCTCGGCTTCGTCGCACGAGGCTATAAGTAGGGGGAGAGGAGGGGGAGTGCCAGACGCTTGCGCGCTCTCCCTCGCTCTGCCCCCTCCTTCTTCTTCCTCCTCTCCACCGCCACAGCTACCCGCCGCTGCTCGGCCTTCTCGCCAACCTTCTTGGCCTGCCGTCGCTTCGTCGTAGCAGGGTCGCGCGCCTTTCTTCCGCCGCACCTTTCTCATCGCCGTGCCGTCCCCATGGAATTGTCGAGCTCCTGGACGGCTCCAACGTCCACGACGACCACGTCGACTTCCTCCGCCGGACGCGGCGACTGCCGGGCGCGGATTTCGTGCGGGTCCGCCTTGCGCCGGGAGGGAGATCTCGCCGGCGCCGGAGGATAATGAGCGGGCAATCTTCCGCTCGCATTGCTTGCGCGGCTTCGGCCTGCCGGTGAGCGGTTTCCTCCGCTCCTTCCTCGAATTTTATCATCTCCGGCTGCATCACCTTACTCCGAACGCGGTGATGCTGCTGTCGGCCTTCGTCGCCCTGTGCGAGGGTTTTCTTGGTGTCCTCCCCACCCTCGAACTGTGGGGAGAATTCTTCCAGTGCAAGCTTGGCACTGTCATCCTGCTGATCCAGTCGGTGAAGCTCTGGCAGAAATCCTACTTCTACGTGAAGAACATCGCTCCGCAAGGTGTTTTCGTCAATCTGCCGGCTTACGTAGTCGGCCCGCCAGCTGGGAGGCAGCCCTCATGGTCCTTCCGGGCTAGGTCGCTGTCTCAGGGTGGGGCCGCCTCCGTTGCACGGCTCCGGGTGATGATCCAGTCGGAGGGTCTGACTGGGTCTGACCTGGTGGCTGTCTTCGTGGAGCGCCGGGTGCTCCCGCTCCAGGACCGACCTCATATGATCTGCCAGATGAGCGGCCGCTTCGACCTGTGCCGGCTAAGCACCAAGGATATGCCTCACGCCGAGGTGTCTTATATGGTGAACTATATTTCCAACTGCAAGCTCACCGAGGAGTGGCAGTACGGCAAGGTGCCGTACTCTCGCGCCAATCCTCCGCCGGTGGTAAGTTTCTCTTCTTTTCTTCTTTCCTTGTCATCGGGTTCATGATGGCTGACTCCTGACCAGTCGGCTTGTTTTTGGCAGAATCCCATGCTTCCGCCGGCAACCGGGGCTGCGGAGGTGGAGCGCCAGCTCCTCCCTGACCGCACGATGGACGACGTTGACGACCCGGACCTGGGGGCGGCCGCCATGGAAGAACACGTCGCAGGGGAGGGCAGCGAGGCAGGCGGCTCTGGGCTCGGGGCCGCCTTAGAGGATTGGCCGGATGATGTTGAGGCCGAAGTTGTTCCGCGCCATCAGCCGGCGCCCGATCATCAAGGCGCGGGCCCATCCGCCGCGCCGGCTCCTCAAGGCAGCGCGCAGAAACGCCGGGCCGCGTCGACCCACTTCGGTAGTCGGCCAAAAAAGCCCAAGAGTACCGCGGCGGCAACCAAGCGGGATGAGGCGGCCGCGAAGGCGGCCCGCTTCCGCAAGGTGGTGAAGCAGCCGCAGTCGGTTTCAGCGTAAGTGTTATTTTTCTTACGCCTTTCTTTTCTTCTTCGGTTGATATCTTTCTAAGCCTTCTTCTTCGGTAGAGTATTAAGTTCATAAGAATAGAGTAACGCCTTAAGCAAGATGACATGATGTAGAGGGATAAACTCATGCAATATGATATAAACCCCATCTTTTTATCCTCGATGGCAACAATACAATACGTGTTGTTTCCCTTTCTGTCACTGGGATCGAGCACCGCAAGATTGAACCCAAAGCTAAGCACTTCTCCCATTGCAAGAAAGATCAATCTAGTAGGCCAAACCAAACTGATAATTCGAAGAGACTTGCAAATATAAACCAATCATACATAAAAGAATTCAGAAGAGATTCAAATATTGTTCATAGATAGACTTGATAATAAACCCACAATTCATCGGATCTCGACAAACACACCGCAAAAGAAGATTGCATCGAATAGATCTCTAAGAGAATCGAGGAGAACTTTGTGTTGAGATCCAAAGAGAGAGAAGAAGCCATCTAGCAACTAGCTATGGACCCGTAGGTCTGAAGTAAACTACTCACACATCATCAGAGGGGCCATGGAGTTGATGTAGAGGCCCTCCGCGATCAATGCCCCCTCCGACGGAGCTCCATAAAAGGCCCCAAGATGGGATCTCTTGGGTACAGAAGGTTGCGGCGGTGGAAATAGGGTTTCGTGGTGCTCCTGGATGTTCGCAGGGTATATGGATATATATATAGGAGGAAGAAGTATGTCGGTGGACCAACGAGGGGCCCACAAGGGTGGAGGGCGCGCCCAGGGGGGTGGGCGCCCCCCTGCCTCATTGCCTCCTCGATTGTTTCTTGATGTCCACTCCAAGTCTCCTGGATCACATTTGTTCCAAAAATAACGCTCCTGAAGGTTTCATTCCGTTTGGACTCCGTTTGATATTCCTTTTCGGCGAAACACTAAAATAGGCAAAAAACAACAATTTGGGATGGGCCTCCGGTTAATAGGTTAGTCCCAAAAATAATTTAAAAGTGTAAAATAAAGCCCATTAACATCCAAAACAGATAATATAATAGCATGGAACAATAAAAAATTATAGATACGTTGGAGACGTATCACCCCACATTCGTACACCGAGGCCGCCAAAACCCTCGAAACCCCAACCTCCTCCGTCGGCCTCCTCACCGCCGCCCAGCCGGAGACTCTTCCCCGACGACATCGTCCACCACAACAGCTCGCCATCCCTCACCCACTGCATCGGATGAGGATACGTCGTCGATCTCATCGTCCCGCCAGATCAGCCGCCCCGTCCTCCACCTCCAAGGAGCTGCCCCGACATTCGCCTCGTCTATCGTGCCACCTCCATCCCCACAGCGCCGTCTTGACCTGCCCCACCAGAACCGCAGCACCCTCACCAATTCCTTCGATGAAGCCGAGGCCAGCTTGGTGCCACCAAGGAGGTTCTGCACTCACCTCTGCATTTTATCTTTTATTCGATCTCACGGGGTTGCCGATGCTCGATACCGAGCAGCCATGGCAGGTCGCCATCGACGACGCCATCACCAGCTACTTCATCCATGGTGTCTCCCCCCCATGTCGTTGCTTCCTCGGCGGCGACTTCCAGACCGGTGCTAGCTACTGCTGCTCCGGCTCTCGCTCGCGCTGCGGCTCTATTCTTGCTGTCGGTCGCGCTACTGCATTGCTTTTGCTTTCATTCGTGCTGCTGCTCCACTCTTGCTCTTGTTCGTGCTACTACTCTACTCTTGCTCTCACTCGCGCTGCTGCTGCTGCACGACCTCCGACAGCTACAGGAGTTGATGCTTTAGCACTCGCTCACGATGCTGCTGCATGACTTGCTCTCTGCTAGTGCGTTCCCTGCTCGAGCGTCTGCTGATTTAGATCACTGCTTCTTTCCTACAAGTGCTCGAACGCCCTAAACATCTATTCCAATGCTCTGCTACTAGTTCAATCAGTTTCGATAGTAAAATTCAGTTTCGACTGTAAAGTTTAGTTTGTTCAGTTAAGTTCATAGTGAACAGTATTTACAGCATCTATCGGAGCGGTCGTGGCACGGCTGATGCGTTTTACATCTAGCATTGGTGATGTATTTTACATCATCTATTGCAGATGATATTAGAGTTCCACTTCAAATTAACGTTGTTTGTCTTTCTCCTGCTTCAGTCTCGCCGCTGTACACCTCACCGGAGCTGCTCCAACGATGAAACCGTCCATCACAGTGGAGCAGTACCCTCGGCGCCGTTTCCAGAGGCCTCAGATCTTCTTCCCCACCTACGATAGTCACACCAGCATCACCATCCTCCACGTCCAACCCAATGATGCTGAGGTCGACAAAGCTATTCCAAAGAGGTTGTACACTCGTCGCATCACTTTGTTACTCTGCATTCATGTCGACTCCTCAGGGGTCCTTTGCTATGGAACTACTATGATACTACTATTTTGTGCATTTGGTTAGAAGGAGTGAAGCAAAGCAAAACTGGAGGTTTTTTTTCCTTTGGTGTCTCTTTCAAAGAAAAAAACATAGGAATTTTAATATCCACTTGGACGTGCTTTTTCAAATTAATATCCATGAAGAACAGGACTAATTGCATTACTGGCATAATAAGATTCTTATTTTTTTTATTTTCACGTGGTTGACTTTAATTTGACCATGTTTCCCCATTCCTGTGTTCTTCCAATTCATGTGAACCAAACACCCAGGTAGGCAGAAATCCTATGCTTCCAAATGCTCTGTTTTGCGAGTGCATTCCTATCCTATTCCTGTGTTTTTCCTGTCCCTGCGTTTATAGAATCCTCCAATTCTAAGGAGCCCTTACCGATTTACTTCATTTTCGCGTCAAAGAAAACTCTGTGTGTTATGTCCTGCTCCTGCCGAGCTGTCATCCAGCCCACCTGAGGTGCACCATCGATAGAAGCGTTCACTACAGCAGAGGTTCCCCCTGCAGACTTTCTTTCGCCGCCTCAGATCATCTTCCCCGTTGCTGGCAGCCACGCCAACTGCATTACCATCATCAACTAACAGATGAACCTGAGGACTACACAATTTCGGAAGAGAGGTCACAGTCTTTCGTGTTTGCTTAAGTTATACATCGGTTATTATTACCTGCTACTTTATTGTTCAAACTTGAGTTTTAAAATGCCCGTGGGGCACATATCAAGGCAGCAACGAATAGTATCTATCTACTATCTAGTTCATCTGGGGTCTTCTATGTGGTTCATGTTGGGTGGGCAACAAACAGTAGATGATCCATTGTCTATCTTTTTAAATTGAAGCTATAATCTACCTACTATCATTAGTTTTGGATCTGTCCACTCGTTTGCTACCATCAGTCTTGATTTCTGCATGCACCCCTTAGGCCTTACAAAATATTACTATTATTTTTATTTTGCATGTCAGTTATTGTACACAATCATATAGAACATGTAGAGAAAAAGAGAAGACCATTGCGTGGGAATATAATGTCATGCAGACGCCGCTCCATGGTGGGCGAAGTGGGCCCCCCTCCCGCCTTTCCAGATTGTATTCCAGAGGAAGATAACTGTTCAGATGGGGATTCAGAGGGAGCCGATCACTCCTATTTACCACCTGAGGTGTTTGCTCTAACCTGGCATGCTGATGTTGGTCATATCATGCATATGGTGCCTCGCATTGCTTACATTATACATCTTATATGTCATCATCTTAGTTTAGATTTGCCTTGTGTGAATGCCACCTGTTTGGTTTCTATATCATACTCCCACCGTTCCTATATATTTGTCTTTTTAGAGATTTCAACAAGTGACTACATACGGAGCAAAATGAGTGAATCTACACTCTAAATATGTCTATATACATCCGTATGTGGTAGTCCATTTGAAATCTCTAAAAAGACAAATATTTAGGAATGAAGGGAGTATATGGGAATTATGCAATGCCATCTTATTTAGCCAGGCATCATATACGTGAATCATGCAATGCCATCCTGTTTAGCTAGTTATCGTATATGTGAATTGTATCGTGCCATATTTTTTCATAATGTATCCATTTGTCAACAATGTTTATACATTCATCTACTCTTCCTGTGCATCAACTATTTGAGTCGTTCATGGGAAAATATGGAGTGAAAACAAGGTCTTCTAAGCAGTCAGTGCTACCTGTCGATGCAGATTTCTTGCTGGTAACAGATAGCTCCTCAGAGGAGGATTCAGAGATAGATGACAAGTCATATCCCCCCCCCGAGGTGCATGCTCTAACTTGGCAGGGTTATATTGCTCATATCATGCATATGGTGTCTTGCATTGCCATGCCATCTACTTAGATTAGACATGCTTTTTGTGAATGCCTCCTATTTGCTTTCTATATCAGATATGTGAATTATGCAATGCCATGTTTTTCAGCCAGTTATCATATATGTGAATTATGCACCGCCATGTAGCCAGGCATCATATATGTGAATTATCTCATGCCATCTTTTTTTCATTATGTATTCCATTTGTCGACAATCGATGTATATTGAACTACTTTTCATGGGTATCAGCCATTTGAGCCGGTTATGGAAAAATCAGGAGTGAAAAGAAGGTCTTTAGAGTAGGCAATGGTACTTGTTAAGGCATATATCTCGATGGTTACAGGGAGCTCCTCAGAGGAGGATTCAGAGACAGATGACTAGTCCTATATCCCACCCAAGGTGTATGCTATAAATTGCAATGTTTATATTTCTCATATCATGCATATGGTGTCTTGCATTGCTTAGTTTAAACATCATATGCACAATATTGAATTCCATCTGCTTAGTTTAGTGATCATACATGCGAATGCCAGTTGCTTAGTATATGAATCAATTATGTCAATTATATCATGTGATCATGTATACTTAGACAACATGTATGTGAATTATTTCATCCCAACTTATTTTAGAAAGACATCATATAGTTTTGTCATGTCATCCTGTTTAGATACTCATCATATGTTTAATTATGCCATTATATCATGTTAAGTTATCCATCATATATCTGAAACTGTGTCATGCTATCCTGTTTAGTTAGGCATCATATATGTGAAATTGTGTCATGCTTTCATGTTTGGTTAGACAACATATATGTGAATTACCACATCTGTCTATCATGCAATGTTTGTACGTTCAATTTCTTTTCTTGTTTATCAGCCATTTGAATTGGAGGGGATGATGGCAGTATCTAAGGGAACAAAAGCATGTTCTTCACAAAAGACAGTGTGAACCGTTGATGCAAATAGAACCATGGTGGTACTGGCCCACAAACTAGCCCCACCACACATAATCGAGATTCTTCCAGATTGCACACTTGGGCATAGAACCAGCTACAACCCATCTAACCCCAAGCCCAGCGGATAGTAACCCACTTCTAGTTGATAAAGCGCCATGTCCACCACAGAGTACCCCCACATGAGCAGTTTGTAAAGCAACTGCAGTGCCCAAAGCACGCAGACCAGCACAGCAAACCCAAACTCCATGTTTAAAGTAGAAGAGCAACTATTCTCGGGCCAGATTCCGTAGCTATGGTCCATACCCTTTGTTGTTGCATCACTGTATTTACTCATACCAACTACTTTCGAATTTGAAGGATCTAATGAAAACTCCAGTGGCGCAACATGTATGTTTTAAACATATTTCTTTAACTAGATTGCTATTCTAACTTCTTGCTCTATGTTGATTTTAGTTTTAATTTTATAAACAGTTATGTTCTCATGTGATGCACATTACAAGTGTTGCCAATGCTGTGTAGTTTTTCACACTTATATTCTGTCTATGCTGATGTGTCTTAAAAATATATGAGTTGAACTGTGTCTCTATCTTGATTTGGAAACATAAACTAGAATGATATGGACAGTACAGTGACCATAGTACCTAGATATATGTTTGTTTCATGTTGTTATCCTATCCACCTTACTACATGCTAAACCTGTTATGTGTCTGCTTGTTTCTCTTGCAGTATGCGAACAAAATATTGGAGAAGAGGACCCCACTATGCAATGGTAGAGAAAGTAATGCAGATAAGGTTCAAGATAGTGAGACAACCATGTTAGTCTCCAATCAAGGTGATCAAAATGATCTTGTAGACAGTGAGAAAACACTCCAGGCAGTAGCCACCGAGCGTTACAGAAAAAATAACATTGCTACTTTCAGAAAAGAAGATGGCTTGACTGTGGATGATCATCCTAGCAAAGAAGCCCTGCTATTTCAAACTTACAAAGATTGTTTGGGCACTTCAAACCCTACTGAGATGAAATTCAACCTCCCCGACATCATTCAATGTAATACCAACCTTGATCACTTGACTGAGCCTTTCACCCACGCTAAGATTGGCGCTATAGTCAAACAAATGCATGCAGACCGCGCCCCTGATCCCGCCGGCTTTAGTGGTGCATTCCTTAAAGTTTGTTGGCCCATCATTAAAAACGACTTCTACTCCCTCTGTGACCAATTTCATGTGGGTGATCTTGATCTCATGAGCATATATGGTGGCCTTGTAACTCTAATCCCCAAGACCAACTCTCCAAAAACCGTCAATGACTACCGACCAATCACTTTGTTAAACTGTTGCCTCAAGCTACTCACTAAGCTCCTCGCAAACCGTTTGCAACGCGCCATTCTTCAGCTAATACACATGAACCAATATGGGTTCATCAAAGGGTGCACGATACAAGATTGCCTTGCATGGGCCTTTCAACACATACACCAATGCCAGACGTCCAAACATGCGATCATTTTGTTGAAACTTGATTTTGTGAAAGCATTTGATACAATTGAACATACCCCAATGATCAACATCATGAAGCACATGGGGTTTAATGAAAAATGGCTTACTTGGATCAGGTGCCTCTTCTCCACTGACCGCTCCTCGGTCCTACTTAATAGCGTACCTGGACGTCAGTTTCAATGTCGTAGCGGTGTCCGACAAGGCGACCCTCTGTCGCCGCTCATCTTCGTCCTCGCCGCAGATCTCCTTTAGGCTGCCATCAATGAGGCCTTTAGACAAGGAAGGATTCAGCTCCCGTTCCCATGCACAGGACAAACCGAATACCCAGTAATCCAATACACTGACGACACGATTCTGGCCATGCCTGCCTGTGCTCAACAAGCAACCGTCATAAAAGGAATTCTTACTGATTATGCAACATCCATCGGGCTTAGAATCAACTTTCACAAGTCAACACTGATCCTGATCAACACCTCTCCTGACATGGCTGCGGACTTGGCACACATATTTGGTTGCTCTGTGGGTATGATGCCTTTCACTTACCTTGGACTGCCAATGGGCACTTCTAAACCGACAGTCCTTGACCTTATGCCACTTGTATGCTCTGCTGAACGCCGCCTCACCTCCACGATTGCCATGATGTCGTATGGAGGCAAGATTTCTTGGCTCAATGCCACGGTGACATCTCTCCTTATTTATGCCATGTGCATGTTAAAGTTCCCTCCTAAATTGATTGAGATGCTTGACAAAATCATAAGAAGGTGTCTGTGGAACAAGAAGACGGAACAAGGGGAAAAGTGCAACTCTCTGGCCGCGTGGGAGATGGTATACAAGCCTAAGAAACATGGTGGTCTTGGTGTCATCAACATTAAGCTCCAAAATGAAGCTCTCTTCAAATTCCTCCACAAGTTCTACAACAAGTTGGGCGTGCCGTGGGTAAACCTGCTTTCGCGATAATTATTATGCGGACAAAATCCCACACGCATCAGACCCTGTGGGCTCCTTCTGGTGGTGCGACATACTTAAACTCACACCAGTCTTTCAAGGGGTCTCGCATGTCCGTGTCATGTCAGGCAGAACAACCTTATTTTGGAAAGATCTCTGGTGGAATGATATGCTTGAGACCACCCATCCTCGTGCTTTCTCCTTCGCCACACGTGAAGACATGTCTATTAAGGATTTTTGGCCAGCACGGCAATCGCAGAAACCTTCCACCTCCCCATGTCACCCCAGGCGTTGGATGAGGCTCGGGCTCTTTGCACACTTGCCATGCAAATGCACCCGTCCACCTCAGCGAATGACGTCTGGTCATACACCTGTGGAAAAACTAATTTCAGAGCAGCCGACTATTACAAATTCTGCTTCATAGAGGTGAATACTCACCCCACATTTACCCATCTTTGGAAATCACACTTCAATATGCAGATCAAGGTGTTTGGCTGGCTGCTCCTTTATGATCGTCTCAACATGTGGAACATGTTGAAACATAGACACTATAACATTGGAGATGACCACAGATGTCTGCTCTGTGGAACCCAAATTGAGGAGATGGTAGATCACATGATTTTTACATGCTCTTTTAGTCAAGCCTGCTGGGACAAACTTGGCATCGTCTAGCCCTCACAGACTTGCAGGCTCCAACTCCTCCACGGGATGCACCAGACATGGAGGGGGCCGCTATTCTTTGACAGATTTCTAATTGCCGCCTGGAGCTTGTGGAAAGAAAGAAATAATAAACATTTCAGAGGCATCAACCCCAGCATTGACACCTGGTTCCGTAGATTTAAGGAAGATTTTAGCCTGCTGCAGCATAGGACTAGAGAGGGCCTTAGTGCCTCCATTGTCTCATTTGTCAATTCTTTACATTAATTTTTGTAACATACATACCTTGCTGCCACATCCTCTTCTTCACCCTTGAGTGGGCATGTTGAAGTGGGGCACCCTGTGCATAAGATGTAACTGTGTAACACCCCCCTTCATATATGAAAACGTAGTAGGAGCCTCTTTCAAAGCACTGAAGAGCATGCTGGTCCATATCCTTTCCGGCTATAGTGTTATTCTTCATGTGATCTTCCATGTTCTGAATCCATCGGTCCGTCTCCAATTGAGTCATCGGTCTAGAAAATATGAGTTCATCTCTATTCAGCCTCTATTCGTTCCAAGGGTTTTGGGGTAAGATAATAGAGATTGAGAGGGATACACACAATACCTGTTGGGGAACAAAGTAATTTCAAAAAACTTCCTACGCACACGCAATATCATGGTGATGCATAGCAACGAGAGGGGAGAGTATCGTCTACGTACCCTCGTAGATCATAAGCGGAAGCGTTATGACAACGCGGTTGATGTAGTCGTACGTCTTCACGATCGACCGATCTAGTACCGAAGATACGGCACCTCCGCGATCTGCACACGTTCGGCTCGGTGACATCCCGCGAACTCACGATCTTGTAGAGCTTCGAGGGAGAGCTCCGTCAGCAAGACGGCGTGATGACAGTGATGATGTTGCTACCGGAACAGGGCTTCGCCTAAGCACCGCTACGATTGAGGGAGTCCTGGATTAGGGAGTCTCCGGATAGCAAGACTATATCCTTTGGCCGGACTGTTGGACTATGAAGATACAAGATTGAAAACTTCTTCCTGTGTCCGGATGGGACTTTCCTTGGAGTGGAAGGCAAGCTTGGCAATACGGATATCTGGCTCTCCTCGCTTGTAACTGACTCTGTGTAACCCTAGCCCCCTCCGGTGTCTATATAAACCGGAGGGTTTAGTCCGTAGGACAACATACAATCATACCATAGGCTAGCTTCTAGGGTTTATCCTCTACGATCTCGTGGTAGATCAACTCTTGTAATACTCATATCATCAATATCAATCAAGCAGGACGTAGGGTATTACCTGCATCAAGAGGGCCCGAACCTGGGTAAACATCGTGTCCCCTGCCTCCTTTTACCATCCGCCTTAGATGCACAGTTCGGGACCCCCTACCCGAGATCCGCTCGTTTTGACACCGACATTGGTGCTTTCATTGAGAGTTCCACTGTGTCGTCACCATAAGGCTCGATGGCCCCTTTGATCATTGGTAACAATGAGGTCCAGGGTGAGGTTTTCCTCCTCGGACAGATCTTTGCATTCGGCGGCTTTGCACTGCGGGCCAATTCTCTTGGCCATCTGGAGCAGATCGAGAGCTACGCCCCTGGCCATCAGGTCAGGTTCGGAAACTTAAGCTACATTGCCGACATCCGCGGGGACTTGATCTTCGACGGATTCGAGCCCATGTCAGGTGCACCGCACAATCACGATGAGCATGACGTAACTCTGTCGTCGGACAGTGTTCGGGAGATCGCATCTGCAACTACTCCGACCTTCAATCCGGAGCAAATTGCGCCATCTGAGGACGAAGCGATACACCCCGCCATGGAGGCTGCACTCTCAGTGGCGATGAAGTCGGATACTGACTTCACCCTTTACGAGAGCCATGTTGCCGAACCACTGGATTTGTCTCCGGCCACAGACTCCGAGCCGCCTGCATCTGTGCCTATCGAATCCGATTGGGTGCCGATCATGGAGTTCGCCTCCGCGGATATTTTTCAGCACTCGCCTTTCGGCGATGTGCTAAATTCATTAAGGTCTCTCTCCTTGTCAGGAGAACCACTATGTCCGGCTAGAATGGGATGCGGAAGATGAAGAAATTGGCTGCCCACCCACCACCCACTTAGTAGCCACTGTCGACGATTTAACCGACATGCTCGACTTCAACTCCGAAGACATCAACGGTATGGACGATGATGCAGGAGACAAACAGGAACCACCGCCCACAGGGCGCTGGACCGCCACCTCATCATATGATATATACATGGTTTACACCCCCAAAGAAGGCAATGGCGATGAGACAGCGGAGGATGACCCCTCCAAGAAGCAACCCAAGCGCCGACGTCAGTGGCGCCGCTCTAAGTCCCGCCATAGAAAAAGTAGTGATACCAGCACAAGAGACAATAACACTCCGGATAGTGCCGAAGACAACCAAAATCCCCTCCAGCACGATGTAGAGCGGGAGGGTGAACAAGCTAGCCCTCCAGAGCAGGCATCAGATGGAGAATCGGAGGAGGACAATTACATGCCTCTCTCCGAAGACGAGGTGAGCCTTGGCGATGAAGAATTTATCGTGCCTGGGGATCCCGTCGAGGAGGAGCGCTTCAAGCGCCGACTTAGGGCCACAGCAAATAGCCTGAGGAAAAAGCAACAATAGCTTCAAGCTAATGAAGACTTGCTAGAAGACAGATGGACCGAAGTCCTTGCGGCCGAGGAATACGAAGTCGAGCGCCCCTCCAAGAGTTAACCAAAGCGCAGGTTGCTGCCTCACCTCGAGGAGGAAGCATTGAAACCAACATCACCAGTGTACGATGCGGCTGACCGGCCAACTCGTGGATGAGCCAGAGAAGCGTTTCAGCCTAAAGTTCAGCCTACACCCCGCCGCCACTCAAACAAAAATACTAAGGCCCGGGGCAACACACCGGACCTGTGAGACGTATTGGACAGCAGGGCAAAACATGCAAGGTCAATATAGGGGTCACGGGGGCACGCGCTAATGCGGGACGATGACCGTCGTGCCGAATACACTAAAAGTAAATCCGGCCGGGCCGAATACAGCAGACAAGACTCATATGAACTGCGTCATGATATATCCCGGCACAGAGGCGCCGCACACCCCCTATGCTTCACTGATGAAGTTATGGATCACGAATTCCTGGAGGGTTTTAAACCCATAAATATCAAATTGTATGATGGTACAACAGATCTCACTGTATGGATTGAGGATTTCCTCCTTCACATCCACATGGCTCGCGGTGATGATCTGCATGCCATCAAGTACCTCCCGCTAAAACTCAAAGGACCAGCTCGGCATTGGCTGAATAGCTTGCCAGCAGACTTCGTCGGTAGTTGGGAGGATTTGGAAGACGCATTCCTTGACAACTTCCAGGGCACTTATGTGCGACCACCGGATGCTGATGACTTGAGCCATATAACTCAGCAGCCAGGGGAATCGGCCAGGCAATTCTGGACACGGTTCCTAACTAAGATAAACCAAATTGTTGACTGTCCGGATGCAGAGGCCTTAGCGGCATTCAAGCATAACATCCGTGACGAGTGGCTTGCCCGGCACCTCGGCCAGGAGAAGCCGAAGTCTATGGAAGCCCTCACGACACTCATGACCCGCTTTTGTGCGGGCGAGGATAGCTGGCTGGCTCGCAGCAACAACACATCAAGGAATCCGGGCACTTCGGATACCAAAGATGCAAATGGCAGACCACGTCGTAACAGACAAAAGCGCCGCAACAACGGCGATAACACCGATGTACGGCAGTCAATGCCGGATTCAGAGGCTCTAGATCCAGTAAGCGGAAAAAGCCATTCAAAAGAAGTACTCCGGGCCCGTCCAGTTTGGATCGCATACTTGATCGCTCATGTCAAATCCCCGGCACCCCCGATAAGCCAGCCAATCACACCAACAGAGAATGCTGGGTGTTCAAGCAGGCCGGCAAGTTAAATGCCGAAAACAAGGACAAGGGGCTGCATAGTGATGACGGGGAGAAGCCCGGCCACCGAACACGGGAGGACAGAAGAGGTTCCCCCCACAAGTGAAGACGGTGAACATGATATACGCAACCCACATTCCCAAGAGGGAACGGAAGCGTGCACTAAGGGACGTCTATGCGATGGAGCCCGTCGCCCCAAAGTTCAACCCATGGTCCGCTTGTCCATTCACCTTCGATCGCAGGGACCACCCCACTAGTATCCGTCATGGCGGATCCGCCGCACTGGTCCTAGACCCCATCATCGACGGATTTTACCTCACTCGAGTCCTTATGGACGGCGGCAGCAACCTGAACCTGCTCTATCAGGATACAGTGCACAAAATGGGTATAGATCCCTCAAGGATCAAACCCACCAAAACCACCTTTAAGGGTGTCATCCCAGGTGTAGAGGCCCATTGCACGGGCTCAATCACACTGGAAGTGGTCTTCGGATCTCCGGACAACTTCCGAAGCGAGGAGTTAATCTTTGATATCGTCCCGTTCCGCAGTGGCTATCACGCACTGCTCGGGCGAACCACATTTGCAAAATTCAATGCGGTACCGCATTACGCATACCTCAAGCTCAAGATGCCAGGACCTAGGGGGTCATAACAGTCAATGGAAACACAGAACACTCGCTCCGCATGGAAGAGCACACTGCGGCTCTCACAGCAGAAGCACAAAGCAGCCTTTTAAGGCAAACCACCAATTCGGTGATACAGCCCCTGGACACCGTCAAGCGAGTCCGGAGTAAACTGCAACAAGATCGTCTAGCACGTTCAGAGCTCGCCTAGCAATTCGGCCCCCGTCCCAGTCCCAGTCAAGTGACAAAATTCGTGCCGCACGTACATAATTACGCACTGAAAATACCATGGGCATAGGCGGGGGCACGATCAGGGCACGTCTCGCAATACGGCTTAACCGCCCTAGGGGCTGCATACCTTTATCATTTTTTTCTATTTCAGGACCTAACTCTCTGGAAGCCCTTTCCGGCAGTACGATTGCCGGACACATTACGGGAAGGAACAACCAAGGAGGCAAGAAGCTAAGATGCACAAGGGAACCCCCAGGTGGTCTGTAATAATAATCGATATACCCGCTTTCCACTATCCATACGCAGCTTGCCCTTGGATATGACATGTCAAATAGTCCTATTTTCTGCTTATTACACTACTTGTATCAGTACACTTCGATGTATTATTTAAATAACAATGCATAGCATTAGTCTATTATTGCATTATTCATCCCTTTTTTCTTATATGTTCATTTACGACAACTTGCACCCATACATTCTGGTACGGTCAGTACGCCAGGTCTTTCGTTTACCCCATAATACGGCGTGAGAAGTCCGAAAACTTTTGACGGTGCGGCACACTGAACTTAAAGCATTATATGCATCAGCTCTGAATCATGTCTTGGGTCAATAGTTGGGTTTGCCCGGCTCCCATGTTTTGGTACCTTACGTTCCGCTATATCGGCTAAGGTAGCACCGGGAGAACTACTGCGATTGTGTCCCGGTTCTTCCGGACGAGCACCTCAGTATATAGCGCCCCCAATTCAGCCTTCCGAATACTAGGGGCTTCGCCAAAATTTAAAATTGTAGACTTCTGTGGCTAAGTGAGAGTGATAAAGCCTTATAGTCCGATTGCCTGGTTCGTTGTGCAAAACACCTCCCTCAAAGGACCCAAAATTGGGATAAAGAGTGCTCAGGTTTATCCCGAACACCCCAGTACTAGTTACACGGGGGCAGAAGCCGACGACTAGCCAACTCTCAAATTTTATAAACGGCCGCACAGAAGGTAATATTTTAAATTAAAAAAGCGTTGCATAGCGCAAATGAACTTGTTTCATATTACATGATCAAATGACCATGCTCATTCAAAAATTACATCTCTGGCACATTCCTCCGCCACAAGGCGAGAACCCTTCAGGAGACTCTCATAATACATTTCGGGGCAGCGATGCTCCTTGCCCTCCGGTGGTCCCTCCTTCACCAGCTTTACGGCGTCCAGCTTTTCCCAGTGCATCTTCGCCCAGGAAAAAGCCCTGCGCGCACCCTCGATGCAGACAGACTGCTTTATAACTTCAAGCCGTGGGCAGACATCCATGAGCCGCCTCACCAGACCGAAGTAGCTGCTAGGCAGGGGATCGCCAGGCCACATCCGGACTATCAGACCCTTCATGGCCTGTTCCGCCACCTTGTGAAGCTCGACCAGTTGCTTTAGCTGGTCGCTCAAGGGCATTGAGTGTTCGGTCCAAGTATACTGAGACCGGAACAACTTTTCCGTCGAGCTCCCCTCCTTAGCTCGGTAAAACTCCGCGGCATCCAGTACACTGCGGGGAAGATCTTCGAACGCTCCTGGAGAGCTCTGAACTCGGGTAAGTAGAAGGAATGTTTCCTTCACATGCTTGCTTTGCATAATGAATGACTTACCCGCTGCTATCTTCTTCACCGCATCCATCTCCTGGAGGGCCTTGTGGGCTTCAGCCTTGGCGCTCCATGCGCTTTCGAGCACCTTCGCAAGCTCGGACTCTCACGTCTTAGAGTCAAGCTCCAAGGACTTGTGTTTTTTGGAGAGAGCTTCGAGCTCTTGCTGCACCTCGCCTACCCGGGTTTCTTGCTTTTCCCGCTCACTGCGCTCCTTGGCCGCTTTGTCTTTGGCCTCGGACAGTGCCATCTTCAGGGTCGCCACCTCGGTTGTGGCCCCTGACAAATTCATAATGATCCTATTACTTACAACCGAATTTCTTTTTAATATATAGACAAGGTATTGCTTACCTTTGCTCTCCTCGAGCTACCTCTTGGTAAGGCCGAGCTCGTCTTCGGACCGCTCAAGGTCCTGCTTCAGTGCAGCGACCTCCGCAGTACATGCGGTAGTGGCCAGCACTAAAGCCTGCATATGCACATAGACATATTTTGATTAGACTCCTGAGTCATTATTTGATCCTCTATTCGGCCTTTCTTCGCGAACGCCAAATAGAGCATCAGGGGCTACTGTCTATGCGGCAATATTTTCCTATATTTTGATTGCTTACCTCAAAACCTTTTAGGATGCTGGCGCAAGCTTCGGTCAGTCCGTTCTTGGCGGACTGGACTTTCTCGATCACCGCACTCATGATAGTGCGGTGCTCTTCGTCGAAGGAAGCGTCGCGAAGCGCTTACAGCAAGTTGTCCGGTGCCTCTGGATGGACAGAGGCCACCGGCACGGGAGGCTTGCCCCCTTTAACGGGGGATCGCCTACCGGAGTCCGGAACCACCAAAGGTTCCGGCACAGTGTTCGGCTGAGGGCCGAACTTGGAGCCCGTGGGAGTCTTGCTCCCTTAGTGCCCAGGGTCCGGAAGGTCGTCTCGAGGCGCCCCCAGGACTACCTCCCCTCGGCTCGGTGCCTTTTTAGGCAACACCTCGACATTTTCCATAGGGCAAGTGAATCGCTATTCATATCCGACGAGTCCAAAGAACTGTCCGACGAAGATACGTCAAGACGGGCTTGGGACGGACTGCATAATCATATTCGGCGCAAGAAGAAGCAGTGCAATAAAACATACCATGAATTACTATGGTATCTGGATACTTACGACTTCGCCAGGGGCTTCTCCCTGGGTAACCACTTGTCGCCGTTGTAGGCGGCCGTCGTGGAGCAGTCCGAAAGGAGGGTCCTTCCCTTCTTGGACCCTTCGGCCTCCCCGGTTGGGTCGGCCTTCCTTTTCTTGTCTCCCCCAGCTAAGGAGGGAGAACTTTCCTCTTCCTCCTCCTCGTTTTCGTGGGAGGAGGGCGCGTCGGAGTTATCGGACGATGAGTCCGATATAACCTTGCGCCGGAGACCCTTTCGGGTCCCCATGGCCTTCTTCACCGACACCTCGTAAGGCACCGGAACCAGCATCTCCGTTAGGAGAGCATCTGTAGGATCTTCAGGCAGGGGGATTGGGCAATTGATCTGCTCCGCTATCTCCACCCAGTCCTGTTAACGGCATGGAAGCTTAGATCCCGCACATGATTAAAACTGGGACAAATAAATATCCTGTGAGATACAAAAACTTATCGGATTGGCGTGGCGCTTTGTGTTGAGTCTGCGGTCCTTGGTAAGCGGAGGAGGTACCTCAACACCCTTGAACAGCACCTTCCAGACGTCCTTGTGCGTCGTGTCAAAGAGCTCTCGCAGCGTCTGGTGCACGGCCGGGTCGAACTCCCACCAATTGAATACCCGTCGTTGACACGGGAGAATCCAGCGGAAGAGCATGACCAGGACCATGTTGATGAGCTTGATTTTCTTGCTCATCATGTTCTTGATGCAGGTCTGGAGTCCGGTCAGCTCTACCGGGGAACCCCAGGACAGGCCCTTCTCTTACCAGGAGGTGAGCCGCGTGGGGATTCCGGATCGAAATTCAGGGGCCGCCACCCAGTTGGTGTCGCGCGGCTCGGCGATGTAGAACCACCCCGATTGCCACTCCTTTATGGTCTCCACATAGGAGCCTTCGAGCCAGGTGACGTTAGGTATTATTCCCACCATGGCGCGTCCGCACTCCGCTTGCTGGCCGACCACCACCTTCGGTTTAGCATTGAAGGTCTTTGGCCATAGGCCGAAGTGGGGCCTGATGCGGAGGAAGGCCTCGCACACGACAATAAACGTCAAGATGTTGAGGATGAAATTGGGGGCCAGATCATGAAAATCCAGCCCGTAGTAGAACATGAGCCCGCAGGCAAATGGGTGAAGGGGAAATCCCAGTCCGCGGACAAAGTGGGTAAGGAAAACTACCCTCTCATGGGGTGCGGGCATAGGGACGATATGCCCCGCATCTGGTAGCCGGTGCGCGATGTCCGCGGCCAGATATCCGGCTTCCCGTAGCTTTGCGATGTGCTCCTCCATGATGGAGGAGACCATCCACTTGCCTCCCGCTCTGGACATGCTTGGAGTGGTTTGAGAAGAAAGACGAGAACTTGAGCGCTGGAGCTCGAGTGCGTGAGAATGGATAAGCAAGGAGGAAGAAGGCGTGGGTAAAAAGGGTGAATCTTTGTCCCTTTATAAGGGCGTAACAGGCGATACACTTCCCCACTAACCTGGTAAAATCGCTTATTGCCCGAATGCCATAATTGATGGCACGGTGGGGTTACCCATACCCGTATTGATGAGAATCCCGTGATAAGGGGACACGATCTCTGCTTTGACAAGACGTGTCAAGAAAACCGCCTCGATATGTGAAGTGCTGGTTGAGAAAAATGGTTCGAATAATGGATGGGCTACAGTATGATGTCATGCTGTCAAGCGTGTCAGCAGATTAGATTTGTGGAAATATTATTCTCTCTACGGTGGTATGTGGAACTTGTTTTGCAGAGCCGGCCACTGTCCTTGTGTCCAAAATCTTCCATGAAGTATTCGGAGGAAGAACCCGCCTTGCAATGCCGAAGACAAATGTGCGTGCCGGACTCATTGTCATTGAAGCCTGGTTCAGGGGCTACTGAGGGAGTCCCGGATTAGGGAGTCTCCGGATAGCCCGACTATATCCTTTGGCCGGACTGTTGGACTATGAAGATACAAGATTGAAGACTTCGTCCCGTGTCCGGATGGGACTTTCCTTGGCGTGGAAGGCAAGCTTGGCAATACGGATATCTGGATCTCCTCCCTTGTAACCGACTCCGTGTAACCCAAGCCCCCTCCGGTGTCTATATAATCCGGAGGGTTTAGTCCTTAGGACAACATACAATCATACCATAGGCTAGCTTCTAGGGTTTAGCCTCTACGATCTCGTGGTAGATCAACTCTTGTAATACTCATATCATCAATATCAATCAAGTAGGACATAGGGTATTACCTCCATCAAGAGGGCCTGAACCTGGGTAAACATCGTGTCCCCTGCATCCTGTTACCATCCGCCTTAGACGCATAGTTCGGGACCCCCTACCCGAGATCCACCGGTTTTGACACCGACAACGATATTACCGAGGTGGATTATGGTGCAGGGGGCACTTCACACGGCTAAAGATCAATGATCAACTTGTGTGTCTATGGGGTGCCCCCTCCCCCGTATATAAAGGAGTGGAGGAGGGGGAGGGTCGGCCCTCCTATGGCGCGCCCCATGGGGAGTCCTACTCCCACCGGGAGTAGGATTCCCCCCTTTCCATGTAGTAGGAGTAGGAGAAGGAAGGAGGAAAGAGGGAGAAGGAAAGCGGGCGCCGCCCCCTCACCCTTCCTAGTCCAATTTAGACCAGAGGGGAGGGGCATGCGGCCTGCCCTGGCAGCCCCTCCTCTCTTCCCACTAAGGCCCATAAGGCCCATGAAACTCCCCGGGGGGGTTCCGGTAACCCCCGGTTCTCCGGTATATGCCCGAGCTTCACTCGGAACCCTTCCGATGTCCAAACATAGTCGTCCAATATATCGATCTTTATGTTTCAGCCATTTCGAGACTCCTCATCATGTCCGTGATCAAATCCGGGACTCCGAACTACCTTCTGTACATCAAAACACATAAACTCATAATACCGATCGTCACCGAACGTTAAGCGTGCGAACCCTACGGGTTCGAGAACAAGACATGACCGAGACTCATCTCCAGTCAATAACTAATAGCGGAACCTAGATGCTCATATTGGTTCCTACATATTCTACAAAGTTCTTTATCGGTCAAACCGCATAACAACATACGTTATTCCCTTTGTCATCGGTATGTTACTTGCCCGAGATTCGATTGTCGGTATCTCAATACCTAGTTCAATCTCATTACCGGCAAGTCTGTTTACTCCTTCTGTAATGCTACATCCCGTAACTAACTCATTAGCTACATTGCTTGCAAGGCTTATTGTGATGTACATTACCGAGAGGGCCTAGAGATACCTCTCTGACAATCGGAGTGACAAATCCTAATCTTGATCTATGCCAACTCAACAAACACCATCGGAGACACCTCTAGAGCACCTTTATAATCACCCAGTTACATTGTGACGTTTCGTAGCACACAAAGTGTTCCTCGGTATTCGGGAGTTGCATGATCTCATAGTCATAGGAACATGTATAGTTATGGAGAAAGCAATAGCAATAAACTAAACGATCATCGTGCTAAGCTAACGGATGGCTCAAGTCAATCACATCATTATCTAATGATGTGATCCCATTAATCAAATGACAATTCATGTCTATGGTTAGGAAACATAACCATCATTGATTCAAGAAGCTAGTCAAGTAGAGGCAAACTAGTGACACTCTATTTTGTCTATGTATTCACACATGTACTAAGTTTCCGGTTAATACAATTCTAGCATGAATAATAAAAATTTATCATGATATAAGGATATATAAATAACAACTTTATTATTGCCTCTAGGGCATATTTCCTTCAGTCTCCCACTTGAACTAGAGTCAATAATCTAGATTACATTGTAATGATTCTAACACCCATGGAGTCTTGGTGCTGATCATGTTTTGCTAGTGATAGAGGCTTAGTCAACGGGTCTGCAACATTTAGATCCATATGTATCTTGCAAATCTCTATATCTCCCGCCTTGAATTGATCGTGGATGGAATTGAAGCGTCTCTTGATGTGCTTGGTTCTCTTGTGAAATCTGGATTCCTTTGCCAAGGCAATTGCTCTAGTATTGTCACAAAAGATTTTCATTGGACCCGATTCAGTAGGTATGACACCTAGAACGGATATGAACTCCTTCATCCAGACACCTTCATTTGCTGTTTCTGAAGCAGCTATGTATTCCGTTTCACACGTAGATCCCGCCACGACGCTCTACTTGGAACTGCACCAACTGACAGCTCCACCATTTAATAAAAACACGTATCTGATACGTCTCCAATGTATCTATAATTTTTGATTGCTCCATGTTATATTATCTATTGTTTTGGACATTATTGGGCTTTATTATCCACTTTTATATTATTTTTGGGACTAACCTATTAACTGGAGGCCCAGCCCAGAATTGTTGTTTTTGCCTGTTTTAGGGTTTTGAAGAAAAGGAATGTCAAACGGAGTCGAAACGGAATGAAACCTTCGGGAACGTGATTTTCTTAACAAACAAGACCCGGGAGACTTGGACCCTATGTCAAGACACAAAAGAGGAGGCCACAAGGTAGGGGGCGCGCCTAAACCCCCCCCCCCCCAGGCGCGCCCTCCACCCTTGTGGGCCCCTGTTGCTCCACCGACGTACTCCTTCCTCCTATATATACCTACGTACCCCCAAACGATCAGATACGGATCCAAAACCCTAATTCCACCGCCGCAACTTTCTGTATCCATGAGGTCCCATCTTGGGGCCTATTCCGGAGCTCCGCCGGAGGGGGCATCGATCACGGAGGGCTTCTACATCATCACCATAGCCCCTCCGATGAAGTGTGAGTAGTTTACCTCAGACCTACGGGTCCATAGTTGTTAGCTAGATGGCTTCTTCTCTCTTTTTGGATCTCAATACAATGTTCTCCCCCTCTCTTGTGGAGAACTATTCGATGTAATCTTCTTTTTGCGGTGTGTTTGTTGAGATCGATGAATTGTGGGTTTATGATCAAGTCTATCTATGAATAATATTTGAATCTTCTCTGAATTATTTTATGTATGATTGGTTATCTTTGCAAGTCTCTTCGAATTATTAGTTTGGTTTGGCCTACTAGATTGATCTTTCTTGCAATGGGAGAAGTGCTTAGCTTTGGGTTCAATCTTGCGGTGTCCTTTCCCAGTGACAGTAGGGGCAGCAAGGCACGTATTGTATTGTTGCCATCAAGGATAACAAGATGGGGTTTTCATCATATTGCATGAGTTTATCCCTCTACATCATGTCATCTTGCTTAAGGCGTTACTCTGTCTTCATTAACTTAATACTCTAGATGCATGCTGGATAGCGGTCGATGAGTGGAGTAATAGTAGTAGATGCAGGCAGGAGTCGGTCTACTTGTCTCGGACGTGATGCCTATATACATGATCATACCTAGAAATTCTCATAACTATGCTCAATTCTGTCAATTGCTCAATAGTAATTCGTTCACCCACCATAGAATACTTATGTTCTTGAGAGAAGCCATTAGTGAAACCTATGGCTCCCGGGTCTATCTTCATCATATTAATCTTCCAATACTTAGTTATTTCCTTCGATTTATACTTTGCTTTTACTTTACTTTGCATCTTTATCATAAAAATACCAAAAATATTATCTTATCATATCTATCAGATCTCACTCTCGTAAGTGGCCGTGTAGGGATTCACAACCCCTTATCGCGTTGGTTGCGAGGATTTATTTGTTTTGTGCAGATACGAGGGACCGGCGCGAGCCTCCTACTGGATTGATACCTTGGTTCTCAAAAAACTGAGGGAAATACTTACCCTACTTTGCTGCATCATCCCTTCCTCTTCAGGGAAAACCAACGCAGTGCTCAAGAGGTAGCAGTATCCGTTCTGTGACTTAGAGTCATCCGGATCAGTTTCAAAGCTTGCGTCGACGTAACCGTTTACGACGAGCTCTTTGTCACATCCATATACGAGAAACATATCCTTAGTCCTTTTCAGGTATTTCAGGATGTTCTTGACCGCTGTCTAGTGATCCACTCCTAGATTAGTTTGGTACCTCCCTACTAAACTTATAGCAAGGCACACATCAGGTCTGGTACACAACATTGCATACATGATAGAGCCTATGGCTGAAGCATAGGGAACACCTTTCATTTTCTCTCTATCTTTTGCAGTGGTCGTGCATTGAGTCTGGCTCAACATCACACCTTGTAATACAGGCAAGAACCCTTTCTTTGCCTGATCCATTTTGAACTTCTTCAAAACTTTATCAAGGTATGTGCTTTGTGAAAGTCCAATCAAGCATCTTGATCTATCTCTATAGATCTTGATGCCCAATATATAAGCAGCTTCACCGAGGTCTTTCATTGAACAATTCTTATTCAAGTATACTTTTATGCTATTCAGAAATTCAGTATCATTTCTGATCAATAATATGTCATCTACATATAATATCAGAAATGCTATGGAGCTCCCACTTACTTTCTTGTAAGTACAGGCTTCTCCAAAAGTCTGTATAAAACCATATGCTTTGATCACACTATCAAAGCATATATTTCAACTCCAAGAAGCTTGCACCAGTCCATAAATGGATCGCTGGAGTTTGCACACTTTGTTAGCACCTTTTGGATCGACAAAACCTTCTGGTTGCATCATATACAACTCTTCTTTAAGATATCCATTAAGGAATGCAGTTTTGACATCCATTTGCCAAATTTCATAATCATAAAATGCGGCAATTGCTAACATGATTTGGACGGACTTAAGCATCGCTACGGGTGAGAAGGTCTCATCATGGTCAACTCCTTGAACTTGTCGAAAACCTTTGGCAACAAGTCGATCTTTGTGGACAGTAACATTACCGTCAGCGTCAGTCTTCTTCTTGAAGATCCATTTATTCTCTATCGCCTGCCGATCATCGGGCAAGTCAACAAAAGTCCACACTTTGTTCTCATACATGGATCCCATCTCAGATTTCATGGCTTCAAGCCATTTTGTGGAATCTGGGCTCATCATCGCTTCCTCATAGTTCGTAGGTTCGTCATGGTCAAGTAAGATCACTTCCAGAACAGGATTACCGTACCACTCTGGTGCGGATCTTACTCTAGTTAACCTACGAGGTTCGGTAGTAACTTGATCAGAAGTTTCATGATCATCATCATTATCTTCCTCACTTACTGGTGTAGGAATCACTGGAATTGATTTCATTGATGAACTACTGTCCAATAAGGGAGAAGGTACAATTACCTCGTCAAGTTCTACTTTCCTCCCACTCACTTCTTTCGAGAGAAACTCCTTATCTAGAAAGGATCCATTCTTAGCAACGAATATCTTGCCTTCGGATCTGTTGTAGAAGGTGTACCCAACAGTCTCTTTTGGGTATCCTATGAAGACACATTTCTCTGATTTGGGTTCGAGCTTATAAGGTTAAAGCTTTTTCACATAAGCATCGCAGCCCCAAACTTTAAGAAATGACAACTTGGGTTTCTTGCCAAACCATAGTTCATAATGTGTTGTCTCGACGGATTTAGATGGTGCCCTATTTAACGTGAATGCAGCTGTCTCTAAAGCGAACCCCAAAACGATAGTGGTAAATCAGTGAGAGACATCATAGATCACACCATATCTAGTAAAGTACGATTACGACATTCGGACACACCATTATGTTGTGGTGTTCCAAGTGGCGTGAGTTGCGAAACTATTCCGCTTTGTTTCAAATGAAGTCCAAACTCATAACTCAAATATTCGCCTCCACGATCAGATCGTAGAAACTTGATTTTCTTGTTATGATGATTTTCCACTTCACTCTGAAATTCTTTGAACTTTTCAAATGTTTCAGACTTATGTTTCATTAAGTAGATATACCCATATCTGCTCAAATCATTTGTGAAGGTGAGAAAATAACGATATCCGCCGCGAGCTTCAATGTTCATTGGACCACATACATCAGTATGTATGATTTCCAATAACTCTGTTGCTCGTTCCATTGTTCCGGAGAACGGAGTTTTAGTCATCTTTCCCATGAGGCATGGTTCGCAAGTACCAAGTGATTCATAATCAAGTGATTCCAGAAGTCCATCAGAATGGAGTTTCTTCATGCGCTTTACACCAATATGACCTAAACGGCGGTGCCACAAATAAGTTGCATTATCATTATCAACTCTCCATCTTTTGGCTTCAATACTATGAATATGTGTATCATTACTATCAAGATTTAGTAAAAATAGACCACTCATCAAGGGTGCATGACTATAAAAGATATTAATCATATAAATAGAACAACCATTATTCTATGATTTAAATGAATAATCGTCTCGCATTAAACAAGATCCAGATATAATGTTCATGCTCAACGCTGGCACCAAATAACAATTATTCAGGTCTAAAACTAATCCCGAAGGTAGATGTAGAGGTAGCGTGCCGACGACGATCACATCGACTTTGGAACCATTTCCCACGCGCATCGTCACCTCGTCCTTAGACAATATTTGCTTAATCCGTAGCCCCTATTTCAAGTTGCAAATGTTAGCAACTGAACCAGTATTAAATACCCAGGCACTATTGCGATCATTAGTAAGGTACACATCAATAACATGTATATCAAATATACCTTTCACTTTGCCATCCTTCTTCTCCGCCAAATACTTGGGGAAATTCCACTTCCAATGACCAGTTCCTTTGCAGTAGAAGCACTCAGTCTCAACTTTAGTTCCAGACTTGGGTTTCTTCACTTGAGCAGCAATTGGCTTGCTGTTCTTTTTGAAGTGCCCCTTCTTCCCTTTACCCTTTTTCTTGAAACTGGTGGTCTTGTTGACCATCAACACATGATGCTCCTTCTTGATTTCTACCTCCATAGCCTTTAGCATTGCGAAGAGCTCAGGAATCGTCTTATCCATCCCTTGCATATTATAGATCATCACAAAGCTCTTGTAGCTTGGTGGCCGTGATTGAAGAACTCTGTCAATGACACTATCATCAGGAAGATTAACTCCCAGTTGAGTCAAGTGGTTGTGATACCGAAACATTCTGAGTATATGTTCACTGACAGAACTATTGTCCTCCATCTTGCAGTTGTAGAACTTATTGGAGACCTCATATCTCTCAATCTGGGCATTTGCTTGAAATATTAACTTCAACTCCTGGAACATCTCATATGCTCCATGACGTTCAAAACATCGTTGAAGTCCCGGTTCTAAGCCATAAAGCATGGCACACTGAACTATCGAGTAGTCATCAGCTTTGCTTTGCCAGGTTTTCATAACATCTGGCGTTGCTCCTGCAGCGGGTTTGTCACCTAGCGGTGCTTCTACGACGTAATTCTTCTGTGCAGCAATGAGGATAATCCTCAAGTTATGGACCCAGTCTGTGTAGTTGCTATTGTCATCTTTCAATTTAGCTTTCTCTAGGAACGCATTAAAATTCAACAAAACAACAGCACGTGCCATCTATCTACAACAACATAAACATGCAAAATACTATTAGGTACTAAGTTCATGATAAATTAAAGTTCAATTAATCAAATTACTTAAGAACTCCCACTTAGATAGACATATCTCAAATCATCTAAGTGATCATATGATCCATATCAACTAAACCATGTCCGGTCATCATATGAGATGGAGTAGTTTTCAATGGTAGACATCACTATGTTGATCATATCTACTATATGATTCACGCTCGACCTTTCGGTCTCCAGTGTTCCGAGGCCATATCTGCATATGCTAGGCTCGTCAAGTTTAACCCGAATATTCCACGTGTGCAAAACTGGCTTGCACCCGTTGTATGTGAACATAGAGCTTATCACACCATATCATCATGTGGTGTCTCGGCACGACGAACTGTAGCAACGGTGCATACTCAGGGAGAACACTTATACCTTGAAATTTAGTGAGAAATCATCTTATAATGCTACCGCCGAACTAAGCAAAATAAGATGCATAAAGGATAAACATCACATGCAATCAATATAAGTGATATGATATGGCCATCATCATCTTGTGCCTTTGATCTCCATCTCCAAGCACCGTCATGATCACCATCGTCATCGGCTTGACACCTTGATCTCCATCGAAGCATCGTTGTCGTCTCGCCAACTATTGCTACTACGACTATCGCTACCGCTTAGTGATAAAGTAAAGCAAATTACATGGCGATTGCATTTCATACAATAAAGCGACAACCATATGGCTCCTGCCAGTTGCCGGTAACTATGTTACAAAACATGATCATCTCATACAATAAAATTTAGCATCATGTCTTGACCATATCACATCACAACATGCCCTGCAAAAACAAGTTAGACGTCCTCTACTTTGTTGTTGTGAGTTTTACGTGGCTGCTATTGGCTGAGCAAGAACCGTTCTTACCTACGCATAAAAAACCACAATGCGGTGTAGTGATTGCTTTTTGAGCTTCAGAAAGAACCCTGTTCATTGAATCCAATTCAACTAAAGCTGGAGAAACAGACACCCACTAGCCACCTGTGTGCGAAGCACGTCGGTAGAACCAGTCTCGTGTGAGCGTACGCGTAATGTCGGTCTGGGCCGCTTCATCCAACGATGCCCCTGAATCAAGAATCAACTAGTGACAGCAAGCAATATGTATATACCCACGCCCACAACTCCTTTGTGTTCTACTCGTGCATATAACATCTACGCATAAACCTGGCTCGCATGCCACTGTTGGGGAACGCAGTAATTTCAAAAAAATTCCTACACACACGCAAGATCATGGTGATGCATAGCAATGAGAGGGGAGAGTATTGTCTATGTACCCTCGTAGACCGTAAGCGGAAGCATGATGACAACGCGGTTGATGTAGTCGTACGTCTTCATGATCGACCGATCTAGTACCGAAGATACGACACCTCCGCAATCTGCACACGTTCGGCTCGGTGACATCCCGCGAACTCACGATCCAGTAGAGCTTCGAGGGAGAGCTTCCTTAGCACGAAGGCGTGATGACGGTGGTGATGTTGCTACCGGAACAGGGCTTCGCCTAAGCACTGCTACGATATTATCGAGGTGGATTATGGTGGAGGGGGGCACCGCACACGGCTAAAGATCAATGATCAACTTGTGTGTTTATGGGGTGCCCCCTCCCCCGTATATAAAGGAGTGCATGAGGGGGGGCGGCCCTCCTATGATGCGCCCCATGGGGAGTCCTACTCCCACCGGGAGTAGGATTCCCCCCCCCTTCCATGTAGTAGGAGTAGGCGAAGGAAGGAGGAAAGAGGGAGAAGGAAAGGCCCCCCTTCCTAGTCCAATTCGGACCAGAGGGGGAGGGGGCGCGCGGCCTGCCCTAGCAGCCCCTCCTCTCTTTCCACTAAGGCCCATTAAACTCCTCGGGGGGTTCCAGTAACCCCAGGTACTCCGGTATACGCCCGAACTTCACTCGGAACCCTTCCGATGTCCAAACATAGTGGTCCAATATATCGATCTTTATGTCTCGACCATTTCAAGACACCTCGTCATGTCCGTGATCAAATCTGGGACTCCGAACTACCTTTGGTACATCAAAACACATAAACTCATAATACCGATCGTGACTGAACGTTAAGCGTGCGAACCCTACGGGTTCGAGAACTATGTAGACATGACCGAGACTCATCTCCGGTCAATAACCAATAAAGGAACCTGGATGCTCATATTGGTTCCTACATATCCTACAAAGATCTTTATCGGTCAAACCGCATAACAACATATGTTATTCCCTTTGTCATCGGTATGTTACTTGCCCGAGATTCGATCGTCGGTATCTCAATACCTAGTTCATTCTTGTTACCGGCAAGTCTCTTTACTCGTTTTGTAATGCTACATCTCGTAAATAACTCATTAGCTACATTGCTTGCAAGGCTTAATGTGATGTACATTGCCGAGAGGGCCCAGAGATACCTCTCCGACAATCGGAGTGACAAATCCTAATCTTGATCTATGCCAACTCAATAAACACCATCGGAGACACCTGTAGTGCAGCTTTATAATCACCCCGTTAAAGTGTGACATTTGGTAGCACACAAAGTGTTCCTCCGGTATTCGGGAGTTGCATGATCTCATAGTCATAGGAACATGTATAGTTATGGAGAAATCAATAGCAATAAACTAAACGATCATCATGCTAAGCTAACGGATGGGTCAAGTCAATCACATCATTCTCTAATGATGTGCTCCTGTTAATCAAATGACAAGTCATGTCTATGGTTAGGAAACATAACCATCATTTATTCAACGAGCTAGTCAAGTAGAGGCAAACTAGTGACACTCTGTTTTGTCTATGTATTCACACATGTACTAAGTTCCCAGTTAATACAATTCTAGCATGAATAATAAACATTTATCATGATTTAAGGAAATATAAATAACAACTTTATTATTGCCTCTAGGGCATATTTCCTTCAATACCAACTATAGTTTTGAAGATACAGATTTTATTTTGTGGATGTCAGAAAAACATCAAACAAATGACATCTCACAATCATCACATCTAACGTAAGTATATAACATGGGTTTGGTCTTCTTATGATCATGCTTGCTGATCTTCTCAAGTTCTTCTGCCATGTCATTTCTGTTGACGTGAAGTCTCTCATGACGTCCTTTAATATTCTGGAGTTGCGTTCCAAAATTATGGGTTTCAACATCCTTGGCATGAACCATGGTCCTACTGTCCTTCAGTTCCTGACAAATCTCCAGTATCTCGAGGTTTTGCTCCTCCAGCTTGGCTACTTTCAGCTTTTGGATCCTGGGTCCTTCACGAAATACTTCCTTGTCAAATACGGCTTCCTGAAGGTCCATCTTAAAGAACTTGATGTAATACTCCAGATCCTGGCGATACACTAGCTAAGGTTAAAACTTCATCCTTTGCTGATAGGTGCTCCATTAGCCCTTTTGTCATCCAATCCTTCAAAAGAAATGCATGCTCAACCCAGCACGGCGACAATAGCATAAGCGGGCGATAACATCATGGATAGCCGTGTTTATGCCCATGTAATTGCCATGAGTTATCATTCCATAGTTGATATCTCCTACCTTAGGGTTTTCTTGACAAAAACTTTTAGTTTTAACACTCCATGTTTCGGTCTTTCTCTGACACACCTTGATCTCAGGTATTGACAGCTTCAATAGTCTGACAAGTTCCATATGGGTAGCCTTCCTAGGTCATACCAATCTGGAAATTCTTCAGAGCCTTCGAATTCTCCTAGTCTTCGGAGTATTCAACCGTTGTAGTTTCAATTATTCTAATGCCCAGTAAAATCCTCTTTATTCCAAAGTGGTCTTAGTTGTCTGATATCTTCTCAGAGTGGTCTCGTCAGCTGAATCCTCCCATGGTCAAAAGGGGGTAAGGGTATTGTCCAACTAAAAGGGAATATTTGATAAAGCTCAGAAAGGAAGAGAGGTAAAAGATCTTTTTGAAAATAAAGTTTTAGAGAAAATCTTTCCTATGGGCTTGCCAGTTTCAAGGGGTCACGTCCTATATTCAACATGTGCTCTGATACCATCTTTTAGCGACTCGGCCCAAATGGATCGAAGTCTCTGTGCTTAAGTGTCATCCCTGGATCGCTATGCTGACACACACAGTACTCGAGGATTTATAATAGAGGTAAATCATATGTATAAAGTAATGTAAATACTGTTACCTCAATCCATATAGTGGAAGTAACAACAAAGTTGTGGAGTTCCCAACAATACCAATGGCAAAGTTGAGTGTAGACATCGTAACCCTATCATATCACTTACTCGTCATAAAAATTCATGTAACATGAGACGTTGTAGCCATGTACGTCAGTACATTGAATGTACTCGCAATTTCACGCTATAGAATAATAATGAAAATATCTATCTCTATATTCATATTTGGCTGGTGGAGGCTCTAAGTTTAATTTTGCATAAAGCTATTTTTTTCCTACAACAAAGGAATAAATTTTTATTTACTACCAAGTTAAATTACCCATATTGAGAAGGTTTCCCCAACTCAATCCCAAAAAAATCACCAAATCATCAATAACCCAACAATTTCATTAAATAGAGTGATGAGATCAACCAATAATTCACTTCTAGATACTCAAAGTCGTCCATAACCGGGGACACGGCTAATCATGATTAGTTTGTGCACTCTGCAGAGGCTTGCACACTTTTCCCCACAAGACTCGATCTCCTCCATTTAATTCCTCGCACTGCCTGATGTTTGAGAACCGGATGGTCGAGACATAGTCTTTCCGAAGAGGACCCCTTAACCGATAGATAGGCCGGTACACCTACAATTCCCCTACATCCGCTAGCCGATCATGGAAAGGTTTCCCACAACTTACTCAACTATGCCAGAGCCCATGATGGCTTGTGGCTGCACACGGAAGTTTCTAGGCATGAATATTCTTATGATCCCTTTGAGCCCGGGTGGCATTCCATAGGATGATCACACGGGTACCCCCGGATCTCCTAGGACAACACTGGATTCCCAGGTGCCCACAACCATTCCACCCAGATGTGTATTGAAGTAGCCACCTTAAGTTTCCCTTAGTTATTGTCTCTCACAACTTGCATGATTCTCACATACCAATCCCCGTCTAGGAGCATGGCTAAGCAATATGAGCATAACGTATATACCCGAGGTGATCAAAGGTAATAGGTTCCTACCTCATCAACTACATAGCAATAACCACATGTTCCCAATCCTACTCATGCAACGTTTGAGGGTAAAACTAATGCATAAAAACTGGGTATTAAAAGGGTATGATCAAAGTATGAACTTGCCTTGTACTCTTGATGAAGATTCTTCGCACTCATAATTTCTAACAGTTCTACTCGTCACACCCCAATCAATCTATCGACAATTATAACCACACATAAGTAATCACTCAAAGATCCAAAAGAAAAGGCAAAGAAACATTGCAAAAACTCCAAAAGAACCATTCAAATTTGAAGCTTCAAGTTCAAATTTTGAATCATTCAAATTTGAAAAGATCAAAAGTTGAAACTAATGATGCTACTGGATGTAGGAAGTCAATATGAATATGTAGGGAAAAAATTACTAGATTGAAAAGTACAGATCAAGTAATTCAACATAGCATTGAATCTACTTAGAATGTTGTGTAACAACTCTTTGGTGGACTAGTAGAGTAACTGGCTAGGATCAAAATTATATGTTGGAGAGATGACACTAATTGTGCGAACGGAAAGATTACTTCAATACGAATCCGATGCAGTTGGGTTCATCAGAAACGGAGCTACGGATAAAAAGATATGATCAAAAGAAGTTTGAATATGAATCTGAACAAATTTCAAAATTTGAAAGTTGCAAAAAGTTTATTTGATAGATTCACTAGATAGGTGGAATGAATACGAAAATGTAGGCGTTGGTTTTATCTAATTTGGATGAACGAATAAAAAGTTATGGCTATTTGAAAAATCAGAGCCAAGCTGTTTTACGAAAGAAAAAAATGTTATTGTTAAAAGATTTCTACGTCTAAAGTGTAAATACAAAGACTAAATGATAATCTAATTACTCTATCATACTAGACTAGAAATAATAAGCTACAAGAGTATATAAAAAAACAAAGAAAGATACCTTTATAAGGTAAAGAAAAGACGTCTTTAAAGAGAGGAGACAACTTCCAGAAGCCCCGCCGGAGAGAAGAAATCTATTTTTCTTTAGTTAATCTAGTCAAACCAAAATATTGATTTAATCTGAATCGGATGATTTTTGGAGGCTCTATGGCTCCATATTTATAGGTGGAAAAGAGACTTAGAAGTCAAAGGCTAGACAATGTGGAACTAAACATAAATATACGTAGATGAAATTGAAAAAGGTCATGCGCATGAGCTAAGTATTCGGCCCGGCCACGCGGTACACTGCGTGACAGTTTTTTTTAATATTTTTCTTTCCCGAAATTTTATTTTTGTCAAAAAATTAAAAAAAATTGTAAACCTTATCGAAAATAAAAATAGAAAAGAAAAATATGGGTCGGCCTGTCTACTATGTTGCGCATGTGGGCGACAAATAATTATGAGTCGCACGTACAATTTTTTAATAGAAACAGAAAGGAAAACTGAATAACGAAAATAAAATAAAATTTTATATAGGCATATTATATATCCAAATTTTCAGAATTTTTTTTCCTAAAACATGGACATATTTCAGCGGAAAATAAATTCTGCAAAAATTTAAATAAAGCAAACCGTACTGTTGGTTCCTTTAAAAACCAAATAAAAATATTTTAAAATACCAAAATAATTTCAAACTCATTTTTCTCCAATTTTCTACAGTAGGGAATCATTTTACCCTATTTTGAATATATTTTATTTTTGGAGAAAAATAATTTAAATAAAAACCAAATGCTCCAAATTGAAAGTGGGTTTCAAAACAACTACAAAGGACTTTCAATTTGATTCTTTAAAACTTACAACTCTCTTTCTTAGCATTTGAAGAAGTCATTTTCTCTCCCCTCATGAAACTCATTGAGTTGCATAAAGTTTCTGAATCTGAAATATTTTCAAATGGAATTCAAACCTTTTCAAAAACCCTTTTTCATTTAATTAAATGGAAGAAGTCGTATCATGTTCTCTATATGGTTTTGTGATGAAATGAATTTGAATTCACAGAGATCATAAATGCAAGGTGAAAGTTTTGGGAAAGTCATTTAATTCCCTCTCATTCAACTTTCAAAAAGTTTCAAATTTCACTCAATTTCACATAAGCAATCGCACCACAATCAAACAATCAATCAAAACTATTTATTAAATATAACATTCCAAAATTTATAATTTTGGGATGTTACATAGTCCTTCCAAAAAGAAACAAAAGAAGAAAAATAATAGGACTTTGCATGCCTCTAGTGAACCAGAAGTAGAAAAACCTCCTAATGCTACTAATGATGTTTCTATTTCTGATGCTGAAACTCAATCTGGTAATGAACACTTACCTTCTGATAATGAAAAATATAATGATGAGGTTCATGAAGATACTCAAACAAATAATAAAGAACCAGACAATGATGTTGAAATAGAACCAGCTGTTGATCCTGATAACCCACAACCCAAGAATAAAAGATATGATTAAAGAGTCTTCGTTGCTAGAAAACGTGGTAAGGAAAGAGAGATGTGGGTTCAAAAACCTATGCCATTTCCACCTAAGTCAACTAATAAGAAAGATGATGAAGAATTCAAACGCTTTGCTGAAATGATTAGCCTAGTCTTTTGCATACCCGCTTCACTGGTATCTTAAAAATGGCCCCTTATGCAAAGTACATGAAAGACATCATCACCAACAAGAGAAAAATACCAGAAGCTGAAATCTCCACCATGCTTGCTAATTACTCTTTCAAGGAAGGAGTACCTAAAAAGCTTGGAGATCCGGGAATACCAACTATACCTTGCTCTATTAAAAGAAATTATGTCAAAACTGCTTTATGTGATTTAGGAGCTAGTGTTAGTGTTATGCCTTTCTCTTTATATAAAAGACTTGATTTGAATAAACTCACACCTACTGAAATATCTTTGCAAATGGCGGACAAATCAACTGCCATACCTATCGGTATTTGTGAGGATGCGCCCGTTGTTGTTGCAAGCGTTACTATTTTAACTGACTTTGTTATACTTGAGATGCCCGAGGATGATAACATGTCGATTATCCTTGGTAGACCCTTCTTGAATACTCCAGGGGCTGTTATTGATTGCAATAAAAGCACGGTCACTTTTCATATCAATGGTAATGAGCATATGGTGCACTTTTTGAAGAAACAATTCCAAGTGAATGGTATTAATGTTATTGAAAAATCTCTGACAGTCACTATTGGAAGTTTTCAACTACCTCTACCTACTGCTAAAAAGAAATATGAAATGCTTATTATTGGGTACATACATATCCCTATTGAGGTAACTTAGTGTTTTATGAAAGTTCTTCGGTTTCATGCTAATCAAAAGTGGTTGTTAATAAGACTTGATCAACCTTATTAATGAATCATTTTTGAAAGGTATGAGATTGATGAATTTAGTAAGCACTACCTTTTGTCCCTACCTTTTTTTTATATTTTTATTAGTTAAATAAAATAAAATGCCATGTTTTGTCTGTTTTCTGAATTTCCCATGCAATAAAAAATGACCAAAAAATAATAGTTCTCAGAATGCTCTGAAATTTTAATATGATTTTTTCTGAATAGTTCTAAATTTTTTATGCAAATAACATCAGAGGGGGTGCACGAAGTGGGCACAACCCACCTGGGTGCGCCAGCACCCCCAGGCCCTGGTGGGTTGTGGGCCCCACATGGGCCCCTCACTTATCTCTTCATCCCATGTCATCACCTACCTCTAGAAAAAAATCACCATTGGTCTCTCTCTCTCGTGTTCTTGCTCTCAAACCCGCGGATTTCGACCTCTTTGCCCGAAGCCCCATTTCAGAAACTGTTTCAGGGGATTGTTGCTTGGTATATGACTCCTCCGTTGGTCCAATTAGTTTTAACTTTAGTGGTTTATATTTTGAATAATTATTTACTCTTGGTGCTATCGTAGATGAGCTTGCATGTTGAATTCTTAGAGTTCTAGGTAGTTTGAATGCTTGATATGGCCTCTATGCATCCCTATGAGTAGTTGCTATCATTCTTGTGAAGTTTTGTTGAGAAAAAAATTTGTGGACTAAAAAATTCAAAATTTTGTTCATAGGAGAAAGATGAGTTTCTTTAGGAAGTTTGCTTCTAAGAAGAACTTCAAGGGAGTTATTGGGGAGTCGTCGGACAATGAACTCCACACCCGGAGAATGGCGGAGGTACAGCCATGCGAATGGTCGCACAACACATTCATGGATGGAGACGGAATCCGCCAAGAGTTTGCACAATTTGCTGCTATTGCCGTCCTCAACGACTTCATTGCAGCTGACTGTGAAAAGTATCATCTCCTCACAAATTCCTTTGTGCAAAGTTTTCATTTCTTAAGTAGGAATAACCCTCCTGAGGTGCAGTTTAATTTATATGTTGAAACCCGTCAGATACTACTCACTGAATTTTGTGACATATGCTTGATCCCTTCTGATGGAAATTTAAGAGAGCCTAGCCTTGCAGAGTTCGAAGGCTTTTATCATACTCTGTCCGTGGGAGATGAGAGAGGGGTGTCGAGTGTCACCGCCACTAGCTTACAGTTTCCTTCAGTGCATTATTTTACTCTATTTATTGCGAGGTGTTTACTTGCTAGAGAGAAGGTTGGTTCACTTAGTGCCCCTGATTTAGCTGTTTTACATCGCGCACTCTATGACGACAACACTTATAGCTTGGGAGCTATTGTGGCATGTCACCTCCATATTAACAGGTCCAAGGGTAAAATACATGATGGTATTTATGCTACTCTCTTGGCGAGTCACTTCAACATTCAGATACGCTAGCATGATTATCCCTTACCCAAGGTTTATTTAGATCGTCAGGCTATGGTACACCACTAGTTTATTGATGGCGAGAACACTGACATTCATGTTCCTTATAACCTGGTTTTTAGTGTGTACACTCGTGATATTATTCTTTTGCCTGCACCTGCTTTGTTTGATCCTATTGCCAGGGGTGGATACAGAATCATGCCTGAGGATATTATCGCCTACCGGAACGACCAGGCTGTGGCTGAGGAGGAACCTCAGGAGTGGGACCCTCAGGTACCCACTCCCCAGCACTTCAACGTAGGACCTGATGGCTTCTTCGAGTGCTGATTACCAAGTTAGGACAAAAGCCTAAGCTTGGGGGAGTACATATTTCCATCGACATTACATTCATGTTCACACATTTCATTCTAGTTGTCGGTGTTCACACTTTTTCATTGTATTATCCATGTTAGATTTATTTTCTTGCCTTCTTCTTGTGTGTTTGAAAAACTTTGAGAAAATCCAAAACTATTTCCTGCTTCTTTTCGGTTTTTCTTCCTACTTTAATTATTTGTAGCATTAAAAAGAAAAACCAAAAAGATTTCCTTGTTCTTCTTTTTCTTGTCGGGAGCTTTCCCGTGTAAATAGTTTTTCTCATTTTTATTTTTCCCTTTTATTTTCTTGTTCAAGAAAACCCAAAAACTCCAAAAATATTTCAGTGTGTTTCTCTGAATTTCTTTTCATTGAGTCATTGATGTCTACTACAAAACCTTCTTCTTGTAGACGTGGTTGGGCCTCCAAGTGCAGAGGTTTGTTGGACAATAGCAAATTTCCCTCAAGTGGATGACCTAAGGTTTATCAATCCTGGGAGGCATAGGATGAAGATGGTCTCTCTTAAACAACCCTCAACCAAATAGCAAAGAGTCTCTTGTGTCCCCAACACACCCGATACAACGGTAAATTGTATAGGTGCACTAGTTCGGTGAAGAGATGGTGATACAAGTGCAATACGGATGGTAGATATAGGTTTTTGTAATCTGGAAATATAAAAATAGCAAGGTAACTAATGATAAAAGTGAGCGAAAACAATATTGCAATGCGTTGAAACAAGGCCTAGGGTTCATACTTTCACTAGTGCAAGTCCTCTCAACAATAATAACATAATTGTAGATAATAGTTTTTGTAATCTGAAATAATAAAAACAGCAAGGTAGCAAGTGATAAAAGTGAGCATAAACGGTATTGCAGTGCTAGGAAACAAGGCCTAGGGTTCATACTTTCGCTAGTGTAAGTCCTCTCAACAATAATAACATAATTGGATCATATAACTATCCCGCAACATGCAACAAAGAGTCACTCCAAAGTCACTAATAGCGGAGAACAAATGAAGAGATTATGGTAGGGTACGAAACCACCTCAAAGTTATTCTTTCTGATCGGTCTATTAAACAGTATCTGTGTACATACCCTCAGCCTCGAGGGAGAAGTACTCCCTCCTCGTCATGGAGAGCGCCAGGATGATGAAGATGGCCACTGGAGAGGCATTCCCCCCTTCGGCAGCATGCCGAAATGGGTCTAGATTGGTTTTCGCTGGCTACGGAGGCTTTTGGCGGCGGAACTCCCGATCTAGGTTTCTTTCTGGAAGTTTGGGGTTATATAAGAGGTGTTGGAGTCGGGAACAAGTCAGGGGGTCCCTGAGGTGGCCACGAGGTAGGGGGCGCGCCCAAGGGGGTAGGGCGCGCCCCCCACCCTCGTGGTGGGCTCGGGACTCTTTTGGCCCATCTCCGGTACTCTGTGGGCTTCTTCTGGTCCAAAAATGATCTCCGTGAAATTTCAGGTCAATTGGACTCCGTTTGATTTTCCTTTTCTGCGATACTCAAAAACAAAGAAAAAACATAAACTGGCAGTTGGCTCTAGGTTAATAGGTTAGTCCCAAAAATCATGTAAAATAGCATATAACTGCATATAAACATCCAAGGTTGATAATATAATAGCATGGAACTATCAAAAATTATAGATACGTTGGAGATGTATCAAGCATCCCCAAGCTTAATTCCTACTCGTCCTCGAGTAGGTAAATGATAAAAATAGAATTTTTGATTTGGAATGCTACCTAACATATTTATCCATGTAATTCTCTTTATTGTGGCAAGAATATTCAGATCCATAAGATTCACGAAAAAAGTTTAATATTGACATAAAAATAATAATACTTCAAGCATACTAACTAAGCAATTATGTCTTCTCGAAATAACATGGCCAAAGAAAGCTTATCCCTACAAAATCATATAGTTTGGTCATGCTCCATTTTCGTCACACAAGAATGCTCTCATCATGCACAACCCCAATGACAAGCCAAGCAATTGTTTCATACTTTAGTAATCTCAAACTTTTTTCAACTTTCACGCAATACATGAGTGTGAGCCATGGACATAGCATTGTGGGTGGAATAGAATATAATGATGGGGGTTGTGTGGAGAAGACAAAAAAAGAGAAAGTCTCACATTGACGCGGCTAATCAACAGGCTATGGAGATGCCCATCAATTGATGTCAATGCGAGGAGTAGGGATTTCCATGCAACGGATGCACTAGAGCTATAAATGTATGAAAGCTCAACAAAAGAAACTAAGTGGGTGTGCGTCCAACTTGCTTGCTCACGAAGAGCTAGGTCATTTAAGGAAGCCCATTGTTGGAATATACAAGCCATGTTCTATAATGAAAAATTCCCACTAGTATATGAAAGTACAAAACAAGAGACTCTCTATCATAAAGATCATGGTGCTACTTTGAAGCACAAGTGTGGAAAAAGGGTAGTAGCATTGTCCCTTTTTTATTTTTATTTTATTTTTATTTTTTTATTTGGCCTTTTTTTCCTTTCCTTTTTTTCTTTTTTTTTTAGGACAATGCTCTATTAATGATGATCATCACACTTCTATTTATTTACAACTTAATGATTACAACTCGATACTAGAACAAGGTATGACTATATGAATGCCTTCGGCGGTGTACCGGGATATGCAATGAACCAAGAGTGACATGTATGAAAAAAATTATGAACGGTGCCTTTGCCACAAATACTATGTCAACTACATGATCATGCTAAACAATATGACAATGATGAACGTGTCATGATAAACGGGATGGTGGAAAGTTGCGTGGCAATATATCTTGGAATGGCTATGGAAATGCCATAATAGGTAGGTATGGTGGCTGTTTTGAGGAAGATATAGGGAGGTTTATGTGTGAAAGAGCGTATCATATCATGGGGTTTGGATGCACCGGCGAAGTTTGCACCAATTCTCAATGTGAGAAAGGGCAATGCACGGTACCTAAGAGGCTAGCAATGATGGAAAAGTGAGAGTGCGTATAATCCATGGACTCAACATTAGCCATAAAGAACTCACATACTTATTGCAAAAATCTACAAGTCATCAAAAACCAAGCACTACGCGCATGCTCCTAGGGGGATAGATTGGTAGGAAAAGACCATCGCTTGTCCCCGACCGCCACTCATAAGGAGGACAATCAAAGAACACCTCATGTTTGAAATTTGTTACATAATGTTTACCTTACGTGCATGCTACGGGACTTGCAAACTTCAACACAAGTATTTCTCAAATTCACAACAACTCAACTAGCACAACTTTAATATCACTACCTCCATATCTCAAAACAATCATCAAGCATTAAACTTCTCTTATTATTCAAAACACTCATAAGTAAGTTTTTACTAATCTTGAATACCTAGCATATTAGGATTATTTAAGCAAACTACCATTCTATTTAATACTCTCAAAATAATCTAAGTGAAGCATGAGAGATCAATAGTTTCTATAAAACAAATCCACCACCATGCTCTAAAAGATATAAGTGAAGTACTAGAGCAAAACTATATAACTCAAAAGATATAAGTGAAGCACATAGAGTATTCTAATAATTTCCGAATCATGTGTGTATCTCTCAAAAGGTGTGTACAACAAATATTATTGTGGTAAACTAAAAAGAAAAGACTCAAATCATACAAGACGCTCCAAGAAAAACACATATCATGTCGTGAATAAAAATATAGCTCCAAGTAAAGTTACCGATGGAAGTAGACGAAAGAGGGGATGCCTTCCGGGGCATCCTCAAGCTTTGGCTTTTTGGTGTCCTTAGATTATCTTGGGGGTGCCATGGTCATCCCCAAGCTTAGGCTCTTGTGGTGTACCGGGATATCTGGCATGTGTGTATCTCTCAAACTTTGGGGCACTCTTTGAAGTTCTTTGTGTTGGTTGAATAGATGAATCTGAGATTGTGTGATGCATGTCGTATAATCATACCCACGGATACATGAGGTGACACTGGAATATCTAGGTGACATTAGGTTTTTGGTTGATTTGTGTCTTCAAGTGTTATTCTAGTACGAACTCTAGGATAGATTGAACGGAAAGAATAGCTTCGTGTTATTTTACTACGGACTCTTGAATAGACCGATCAGAAAGAATAACTTTGAGGTGGTTTCGTACCCTACCATAATCTCTTCGTTTGTTCTCCGCTATTAGTGACTTTGGAGTGACTCTTTGTTGCATGTTGCGGGATAGTTATATGATCCAATTATGTTATTATTGTTGAGAGAACTTGGACTGGTGAAAGTATGAACCCTAGGCCTTGTTTCAACGCATTGCAATACTGTTTTCGCTCACTTTTATCATTAGTTACCTTGCTGTTTTTATATTTCTAGATTACAAAAACCTATATCTACCATCCGTATTGCACTTGTATCACCATCTCTACGCCGAACTAGTGCACCTATACAATTTACTGTTGTATCGGGTTTGTTGGGGACACAAGAGACTCTTTGCTATTTGGTTGCAGGGTTGTTTAAGAGAGACCATCTTCATCCTATGCCTCCCAGGATTTATAAACCTTAGGTCATCCACTTGAGGGAAATTTGCTACTGTCCTACAAACCCCTGCACTTGGAGGCCCAACCACGTCTACAAGAAGAAGGTTGTGTAGTATACATCAATGACTCAATGAAAAGAAATTCAGAGAAACACACTAAAATATTTTTGGAGTTTTTGGGTTTTCTTGAACAAGAAAATAAAAGCGAAAAATAAAAACGAGAAAAACTATTTACACGGGAAAGCTCCCGACAAGCAAAAGAAGAACAAGGAAATATTTTTGGATTTTCTTTTTAATACTACAAATAAATAAACTAGGAAGAAAAACCGAAAAGAAGCAGGAAATAGTTTTGGATTTTCTCAGAAGTTTTTCAAACACACAAGAAGAAGGCAAGAAAATAAATCTAACATGGATAATACAATGAAAAAGTGTGAATACCGACAACTAGAATGAAATGTGTGAACATGAATGTAATGTCGGTGGAAATACGTACTCCCCCAAGCTTAGGCTTTTGGCCTAACTTGGTAATCACCACTCGAAGAAGCCATCAGGTCCTACGTTGAAGTGCTGGGGAGCGGGTACCTGAGGGTCCCACTCCTGAGGTTCCTCCTCAGCCGCAGCCTGGTCGTTCCAGTAGGCAACAATATCCTCAGGCATGATTCTGTATTCACCCCTGGCAACAGGATCAAACAAAGAAGGTGCAGGCAAAAGAATAATATCACGAGTGTACACACTAAAAACCAGGTTATAAGGAACAGGAATGTCAGTGTTCTCGCCATCAATAAACTGGTGGTGTGCCATAGCCTGACGATCTAAATAAACCTTGGGTAAGGGATAATCATGCTAGCGTATCTGAATGTTGAAGTGACTCGCCAAGAGAGTAGCATAAATACCATCATGTATTTTACCCTTGGACCTGTTAATATGGAGGCGACATGCCACAATAGCTCCCAAGATATAAGTGTTGTCATCGTAGAGTGCACGGTGTAAAACAGCGAAATTGGGGGCACTAAGTGCACCAACCTTCTCTCTAGCAAGTAAACACCTCGCAATAAGTATAGTAAAATAATGCACTGAAGGAAACTGTAAGCTAGTGGCGGTGACACTCGACACCCCTCTCTCATCTCCCACGGACAAAATACGATAAAAGCCTTCGAACTCTGCAGGCCTACGCTCTCTTAAATTCCCATCAGAAGGGATCAAGCATATGTCACAAAATTCATTGAGTGGTATCTGACGGGTTTCAACATATAAATTAAACTGCACCTCAGGAGGGTTATTCCTAAAGAAATGAAAACTTTGAACAAAGGAATTTGTGAGGAGATGATACTTTTCACACTCAGCTATAATGAAGTCGGCGAGGACGGCATTAGCAGCAAATTGTGGAAACTCTTGGCGGATTCCGTCTCCATCCATGAATGTGGTGTGCGACCATTTGCATGGCCATACCTCCGCCATTCTCTGTGTGTGGAGGTCATTGTCCGACGACTCCCCAATAACTCCCTTGAAGTTCTTCTTAGAAGCAAACTTCACAAAGAAACTCATCTTTCTCCTATGAACAAAATTTTGAATTTTTTAGTCCACAAGTTTTTTTCTCAACAAAACTTCACAAGAATGATAGCAACTACTCATAGGGATGCATAGAGGCCATATCAATCATTCAAACTACCTAGAACTCTAAGAATTCAACATGCAAGCTCATCTATAGTAGCACCAAGAGTAACTAATTATTCAAAATATAAATCACTAAAGCTCACGTGAGCAAAGTATGCATAATCTCGTAAGCTTTGGCTTTTGGTGTCCTTAGATTATCTTGGGGGTTCCATGGTCATCCCCAAGCTTAGGCTCTTGTGGTGTACCGGGATATCTAGGCATGCATAATCCCTAGAGGCATTCAATGCCTATCCCGGTACACACCTTGATGGTCATCCCCAAACAAAGTATGACTTTATATGAATGCCTCCGGTGGTGTACCGGGATGGGCATTGAATCAAGAGTGACATGTATGATAAATTATGCATGGTGGCTTTGCCACAAATACGATGTCAACTACATGATCATGCAAAGCAATATGACAATGATGAAGCGTGTCATAAATGAAACGGTGGAAATTTGCATGGCAATATATCTCAGAATGGCTATGGAAATGCCATAATAGGTAGGTATGGTGGCTGTTTTGAGGAAGATATAAGGAGGCTTATGTGTGACAGAGTGTATCATATCACGGGGTTTGGATGCACTGACGAAGTTAGCACCAACTCTCGAGGTGAGAAAGGGCAATGCACGGTACCGAAGAGGCTAGCAATGATGGAAGGGTGAGAGTGCGTATAATCCATGGACTCAACATTAGTCATAAAAAACTCACATACTTATTGAAAAATCTACAAGTCATCAAAAACCAAGCATTACGCGCATGCTCCTAGGGGGATAGATTGGTAGGAAAAGATCATCGCTCGTCCCCGACTGCCACTCATAAGGAAGGCAATCAAAGAAACACCTCATGCTTCAAATTTGTCACACAATGGTTACAATACGTGCATGCTACGGGACTTGCAAACCTCAACACAAGTATTTCTCAAATTCACAATTAATCAACTAGCATGACTCTAATATCACCATCTTCATATCTCAAAACAATCATCAAGTATCAAACTTCTCATAGCACTCAATGCACTTATATGAAAGTTTTTATTATATCCCTCTTGGATGCCTATCATATTAGGACTAATTTTATAACCCAAACAAATTACCATGATGTTATAAAAGACTCTCAAAATAATATAAGTGAATAATGAGAGTTCATCTATTCCTATAAAATAAAACCACCGCCATGCTCTAAGAAGATATAAGTGAGGCACTAGAGCAAATGACAAACTACTCCGAAAAATATAAGTGAAGCTCAATGAGTAGTCGAATAATTATGCAACTATGTGAAGACTCTCTAACATTAAAAAATTTCAAATCTTGGTATTTTATTCAAACAGAAAGCAAAGCAAAATAAAATAAAATGACGCTCCAAGCAAAACACAAATCATTTGGTGAATAAAAATAGCTCCAAGTAAAGTTACCGATGAACGAAGACGAAAGAGGGGATGCCATCCGGGGCATCCCCAAGCTTAGGCTTTTGGTTGTCCTTTAGTATTACCTTGGGGTGCCTTGGGCATACCCAATCTTAGGCTCTTGCCACTCCTTATTCCATAGGCCATCGAATCTTTACCCAAAACTTGAAAACTTCACAACACAAAACTCAACAGAAAACTCGTAAGCTCCGTTAGTATAAGAAAATAAATCACCACTTACGTACTGTTGTGAACTCATTATAAATTCATATTGGTGTAATATCTACTGTGTTCCAACTTCTCTATGGTTCATACCCTCCGATACTACTCATAGATTCATCAAAATAAGCAAACAACACAATGAAAACAGAATCTGTCAAAAACACAACAGTCTGTAGTAATCTGTATCAAGCGTATACTTCTGTAACCCCAAAAATTCTGAAATAAATTGGTGGACGTGAGGAATTTCTCTATTAATCATCTGCAACAAGAATCAACCTAATCGCACTCTCCAGTAAAAAAAGCAGCTAATCTCGTGAGCGCAAAAGTTTCTGTTTTTTTACAGCAAGATCGCAAAGACTTCACCCAAGTCTTCCCAAAGGTTCTACTTGGCACAAACACTAATTAAAACATAAAACCACATATAAACGGAGGCTATATGAATTATTTATTACTAAACAGGAGCAAAAAGTAAGGAACAAAAATAAAATTGGTTTGCCTCCCAACAAGCGCTATCGTTTAACGCCCCTAGCTAGGCATGATGATTTCAATGATGCTCACATAAAAGATAAGAATTGAAACATAAAGAGAGAATCGTGAAGAATATGACTAGCACATTTAAGTATAACCCACTTCCTATGCATAGGGATTTTGTGAGCAAAAAATTTGTGGGAACAAGAATCAACTTGCATAGGAAGGTAAAACAAGCATAACTTCAAGATTTTCAACATGTAGAGAGGAAACCGTATATTATTGCAATTCCTACAAGCATATGTTCCTCCCTCATAATAACTGTCAGTAGCATCATGGATGAATTCAACAATATAACTATCACATAAAGCATTCTTTTCATGATCTACAAGCATACAAAATTTACTACTCTCCACATAAGCAAAATTATTCTCATTCGGAATAGTAGTGGGAGCAAACTCAACAAAATAATTATCATGTGAGGCATAATCCAATTGAAAACTAAAATCATTATGACAAGTTTCATGGCTATCATTATTCTTAATAGCATACAAGTCATCACAATAATCATCATAGATAACAACTTTGTTCTCATAACCAATTGGAACCTCTTCCAAAATAGTGGAATCATCACTCAGTAAAGTCATGACCTCTCCAAATCCACTTTCATAATTATCACAATAAGATTCAACACCCTCCAAAATAGTGGGATCATTACTTCCTAAAGTTGACACTCTTCCAAACCCACTTTCATCAATATAATCATCATAAATAGGAGGCATGCTATCATCAAAATAAATTTGCTCATCAAAACTGGGGGGATAAAAAATATCATCTTCATCAAACATAGCTTGCCCAAGCTTGTGGCTTTGCATATCATTAGCATCATGGATATTCAAGGGATTCATACTAACAATATTGCAATCATGCTCATCATCCAAAGATTTAGTGCCAAACATTTTAATACATTCTTCTTCTAACACTTTGGCACAATTATCGGAATCCTTATTTTCACGGAAGACATTAAAAAGATGAAGCATATGAGGCAACCTTAATTCCATTTTTTTGTAGTTTTCTTTTATAGATTAAACTAGTGATAAAACAAGAAACAAAAATATCTGATTGCAAGATCTAAAGATATACCTTCAAGCGCTAACCTCCCCGGCAACGGCACCAGAAAAAAGCTTGATGTCTACTACCCAACCTTCTTCTTGTAGACGTTGTTGGGCCTCCAAGTGCAGAAGTTTGTAGGACAGTAGCAAATTTCCCTCAAGTGGATGACCTAAGGTTTATCAATCCGTGTGAGGCGTAGTATGAAGATGGTCTCTCTCAAACAACCCTGCAACCAAATAGCAAAGAGTCTCTTGTGTCCCCAACACACCTGATACAACGGTAAATTGTATAGGTGCACTAATTCGGCCAAGAGATGGTGATACAAGTGCAATATGGATGGTAGATATTGGTTTTTGCAATCTGAAAATATAAAAACAGCAAGGTAATTAATGATAAAAGTGAGCGAAAACAGTATTGCAATGCGTTGAAACAAGGCCTAGGGTTCATACTTTCACTAGTGCAAGTTCTCTCAATAATAATAACATAATTGGATCATATATCTATCCCTCAACATGCAACAAAGAGTCACTCCAAAGTCACTAATAGCGGAGAACTAATGAAGTGATTATGGTAGGGTACTGTAACATCCCGATTCTCGGAATGTTTAAGAAAAAGTTTTCCAAAAAACAGGGCGAGTAAATTTCGTTTGTTTTATTTGTTAATAAAAGCTTAAATTGAGTTTTCATAAACTTAGTGGATTTAATTTGATCTATTGCAAACTTCAATTTAATTTGATTTTTGTTCTTCTCTTTTAGTTGGGTTTTATTTTTCTCCCTTCAGCATAGTTAATTATGCGCATATGTATTTTGGAACTTCTTTTGAATTTGTTAGCTTATATTCCTTTTCTAGGTTTTCCTAAGAAGGAAAATCTATTTAATCTCTTTTCCCAAACTCTGGCAGAATTTCCCAACACATCTATCTCTTCCATGTGAGCAGCCCACGTTTTCTTTTCCCAATCTGCATGGGCCTAACCCAATGTGTTTTCATTTCTCTCCCATTCTCTATTTCCTTTCCACCTGGGCCTTAGCCCATCTCCCTCAGGTTGTGGCTGAACCCTTCTCACGTACTCATCATTACACATAAGGAAAAACAAACATAGAAGAAACACATGTACGCTTGACTGCTGCCCTTCCTTTAATTTATTCTCTCTCCCATACTTATTTCTCTCTAAGCGCTTCATCTCCTTCCACTCACGCACGTACATGTACACAAAGGAAACGCCAACAGTCAGAACATTTCAAGTGAACGCTGCCTCCTACCCTCCTCCTTTAATTCTCTCTTGGACTCCTTCATGGCCTATTTCTCTCCACACCCATCTCTCCCATCTAGAAAAACCTCCTCTCGTTCCTCTTCTCTATGTACGTTCCAATCTATAGAAGAGAAGAGAAAACCTACAGCCACCACGCACCTCTCCTCCAATTCCTTCAACTCTCAACAGTTTCAAGTTTTGAATAGATGTAGAAGTGTGTCTTGATCTCCTCTTCCAATCCCACCACTTGTCCTGCCCTCTCCCTTCTTCTTCTCTACAAGACAACTCCATGAACTTGTGAAGCTCCAGGGACGCATGGTCTAGATCCCGGTGACTAGGACCATCTCCGTCCATGCCGTCGCGCCAGAAGGTTCCCCTTGATGTGATGAATCCATTCAGGGAAGAAAGAACGCGATCCATTTACCACACGCGCAGAATTTCGCATGTCCGTCTACACTATTCGTCGAGTTCTTCGCATCGTTCTGTCAAACTCAGTGAGCCTCTATCAAATTCCTTTTGCACGCGTACTCAGCATCATCTACTCTATCTCGTAGACATCATCATTCGACTCATCTATGTCATTGCTCGCGCCGATGCATGGACGGATTCTATCAACATGTCCGCGTACTTTTTAGTTTCTCGGATGATCTTGTGTTCAACATATGATTTGTTCTCATGCCCATAGTAACCTCATGGTGGAGTTAGATCGCTAGTTTAATCATTAGGAGTTTAGTATAAATTTTTGTTATAGTCATTTTTCCCAAGATTGAATGGGGTTTGTTCATCGGTTAGATTTTGTGTTAATATGTTACCGTTCATATGTTCGCGATATACCTAGGAGTACATCCTATTGGTCTGATAATTTTTTCGTGTGACAAATAAATTGTTAGATTTATTTGTTTATCAATTATAGTTTTTGTTGACGCAAGTTGATAATATTTTTATATTGTTATTGTCTATAAATTTCAATATAGTTTTATATGGTTTCATGTACATATTGCATGCCTAATCGTAGTAGTGTGTTATGCTTTTGTTTCATATTAGTCCTTGTGATTTGTTATCAAGTGTTTGTGTTGATTTGATATTTTTATATGGTCATGACATGCCTAGGAGTCACTCCTTCCATAATTATAGGAGTTAGGTGTGACTGTCTAGATTTATTGTAAGGATTTCTTTAATCATTTCTTATAGTTTTGTATGGTGTTGCATGTTGTTATTTTTTCTTTATAGCTCACGTAGTCCTCTTTTGTGCACGTGTACAAAATTTGGTGAATGATCACCAAGCTTATAATTTCGTAGAGTTATTCTAAGCTTTGCTTTCTTTATCGAGTCATGGAATATTTCATGTTTTAATTAGTTCCTTTTGTTTAGCATGAATATATCTTAGATATGTTTTATATATTTTTCTCACCCATGTTACATGTGTATTTTATTGATTTGAAATCATGCCATATCTATGATAGTTCTTCAGGTAATTATTGTGTGTGTTTATATATAGATTCTTTATGCTAGACGTCAAATGAAATGCTTTACTATGGGGAACTAGTATATTGTAGTTTGTTGTATAGCTCGTGATTGCCAAGTGGTTCCTCTTATTTTGTAGACATACAAGATTGCTCGGTTTGATGATTTATGTCATGGTTGTATTTGTATTCTCATATTTAGAATTTATTCCCGTTGCATATAACTTAGTTTCTTACATCGTGGCAACTATAATGTGTGTTTATTTTTCTTAGTTTATTACCATGCCATGTTTGCAATTTCTTAAAGTAGAAAGCATTCTTTATTGAATGTTTCACATGCATGTGTTATATCATCGCTAGTTTATACTTTATGATCACGCATATGGTTAGTCTTTGCTTGGTAGAGATACATGCTAGTAGTGAATGATTCCTCTTGCTTGGTCAATACCATGTCATGATGTTCGATTGTATAACTAGATTGCATAGAGTGGGTATAACAATCGTGTATCGAATCATGCATAGTTGACTGTCCTATGTTGGTGCAAGTGTAAGTTGTACTATATAGCAAATGCATGACATTTCTGTTATTATTGCTTTGGTATTTCATTGCTTGATTTCATTGATGCAATGACCTCGATGTTTACTTGCTTAGTATGATTTACCCCTTGTGCTTCTAAGGCACAACTAGCATGATAATGTTGTGTGCTAACGACATGCTCGATGTTTGGTTAGCGTATATCAACTAAGTTGTGTTGTTATTATGAGTGTATTGTATTGGTAGCATAGCGGGCAGCATATGTAATGATATTCCATGCTTATGGGTATATATCTAGTTGTTTCATTGTTATATGCCTAGACATCTTTCATGCAAGTTATGTTTCATGTCTTATTATACTACCATGTGTTATAGTTGTTTCAATAGTCCATCTCATGTTCAAGATATGTTACCTTTCATGTTAGTTGAGTTGTGCCTTCCTCATATGCTTAACGCGCATAGTTTGCTCTGTTGTTTAAGCATGTGTGGGTAATCTTGTTACTAGTGGTCATTGGATATATGTTCTTTCTTACTTAAAGAACATGTACTACTTTAGTATCTTCTCATGATCACTTGTATGTTTGATGCTTGTGGTTTTAGTTAAGATCTCTTTATGATTCTTTATTCACATGCCTTGTATGATACGTGCCATATTATTGTATTGTTTATTTTCTTCCTAGTGTTGTGTTGGCTCTTGATATAAGAGTACTTCTTAATATTACTTATGGTTGATGTTTATACATTGCTTGTTGTTAACCATTATAAATATTTGGATTCCTCCAAATATTTATTCTTGGTTGATTACCACATTTAATCATATCTTGTCTAGGATAGTTGTTCATCCAATTGTTCCATGTGTTGTATAGTTCTTGTTGATTGTTTGACAAATGAATTTGGTAGATATAACGGTGTTGATCCCATTTTATTTTAATAATGTTTTAGGTCTAAACCTTGATCTTATTTCAATTCATTTTATTGAATGATGTTTGATTGCTTGACTGGTATGGTTTATAATGTTCGGTTTGGTTGTCTTATGGAATGCTTGCTTTTGAGTTATGATGTAGTTGATGTTTATGTTTGGTTGCTATTAACCATTCTAAATATTTAGATGATATATAAATATTTATCTGTGGTTAACCTTTACCTTTATCATACCATGATATGATTGTGTAGTCAAATGCATAAGGTGGTTCCATTCCATGTGTGTTGTTGCCATTGTGTTGGTGTTATAGTAGTTCCTTGAGTTGTGATGTGTGGTGGGCACTATTAGTTAATATTATAACGTTGGTATTGATCGCTAAGCCTTCCATAGTTGTGTCAACCTAAACCTTGTCACTTCATTGAATCATCTCAACTTACCTCCCTATCATGCTATCTCATTTTAGAATTTCCATCTGATCGATATCTCGCTATCCATCCACTCTTAATTTGTTTTGGATGTTATTTGGATTTACTATTGTTTTGGTATTTATTTGTTTTCCAATTTGCTATCGTTACGACAAGTAGGGAGTGACGAGGTTGGACATGGACAGAAACAGGTTACCGAAGAAGGACTCAACAACGAAGGCATGCCTCCTTCTTTGATCATATTTATCCTATGTTTACAAAATTGCATTCTGTTTTATGGTTACTATATGCATGCTATTTTAATTCTCGTAGCTAGTGTGTCGATTGACACATTACCCTGATCCGCTTGTCGCCTATTCACTTGACACCCGAGTAGAATTATATAGTATTCTGGTAGAGTAGAAATGCTTAGCCATGCTTATTACCCTATAGGTGCTTTGTTGAATGTCCTTTTAGTCATTGACACTTGAAACTTATTTCTTGAGCTTGCTGAGCTAGGCAAGTTGGCCTTGTTGACCTTCTCTATCCTCTTCTACTCTGGGTGAAACCTACCATCTAAATACTGGCGCGGGCCACAGCTGAATCAAGGATTGAAGGACCGATTGGCTGCCCTTCACGAGTTGAAGGGGGCAATCAGTCGTCCGTGCCGCTTAAGGCCTAATAAGTCTTGGATTTGAAGATTGTGATAAAAGTACAACCACATGCTATATGGGCACTGACTTGCTCAAGTAAGCTAGTCAGCTTAGGTGTCGATGTCGCCATACCGCAGATGGGATAGCTGCCCTGCGGGGAGTATCCTCGGCACAGATGGGGGGACCGGTTTGAGGACGTACTCTCAGTTCCGTGTGCCAGACCCGGTGGGCATGTCACATCTTTGGGGGATCTAGTCCAAAGACCTCGTCACAATCTCCCTGCTGGTATACCAGATGGTGTACTACACTAGCGATGGCTAGTGGCAACAAGTCGGTATTGTGTCGTGTGGGTAAAGTGTACAACCTCTGCAGAGTGTAAAACTATTCGAATAGCCATGTCCACGGTCAAGGACAGCACATGAATCTTTCTCGACATACAGGACCTGTCTTGCTTATTCCCTCTTTGCCCCTATTCTTGGAACCTATGAAGAGTGTGAGTTGATCGAGGATCCTCACTTTAATGAAAGTTATTCTAGAGATAAAACATGTTTTCATCAAAAGGTGCTTTTATTCAACTGCTATATTTTTGAAACAAAATTAGCTTTATGCAAATGAGCCATACAACCTTCCTTTGAAGCCACATGTAGCTATTAGGCCCTTCTCTAAGGGAGGCATGTTGAGTATGTAATGTACTCATGGCAATAATCTTTGTTGACAACAGAGTTCCATGAAGATGAAGGTGATGGCTACAACAACTATGGCGATCCGTATGAGTGAGGTCACATGGACTACATCGACTGCCTGTGGCTGAGATGGAGTCACTACGCATTTTACTTTCCGCTGTTTTCTGATTGTAAATGTCATGAGACATCTCACTAGGTATGTCTTGTGACAAATATACTACTTGTAATGCTTTTACGTATTCTACAATGATAACATTTCACTGTGTTGTGAACAATGATCCTGGGGTTGACAAATATACACAGGAGGATCTGGAAGTTAATTTCAGGTTCTCACAGGTATGAAACCACCTCAAAGTTATTCTTTCTGATCGATCTATTCAAGAGTTCGTAGTAAAATAACACGAAGCTATTCTTTCCGTTCAATCTATCCTAGAGTTCGTACTAGAATAACACCTTAAGACACAAATCAACCAAAACCCTAATGTCCCCTAGATACTCCAATGTCACCTCAAGTATCCGTGGGTATGATTATGTTGGAAATATGCCCCAGAGGCAATAATAAAATGGTTATTATTGTATTTCCTTGTTCATGATAATTGTTTATTGTTCATGCTATAGTTGTATTAACTGGAAACTGTAATACATGTGTGAATACATAGACCACAACGTGTCCCTAGTAAGCCTCTAGTTGACTAGCTCGTTGATCAATAGATGGTTATGGTTTCCTGACCATGGACATTGGATGTCATTGATAATGGGATCTCGTCATTAGGAGAATGATGTGATGGACAAGACCCAATCCTAAGCATAGCATAAGATCGTGTAATTCGTTTGCTAAGAGCTTTTCTAATGTCAAGTATCATTTCCTTAGACCATGAGATTGTGCAACTCCCGGATACCGTAGGAATGCTTTGGGTGTACCAAACGTCACAACGTAACTGGGTGGCTACAAAGGTGCACTACAGGTGTCTCCAAAAGTGTCTGTTGGGTTGGCACGAATCGAGACTGGGATTTGTCACACCGTATGACGGAGAGGTATCTTTGGGCCCACTTGGTAATGCATCATCATAACGAGCTCAATGTGACTAATGAGTTAGCCACGGGATCATGCGTTATGGAACGAGTAAAGTGACTTGCTGGTAACGAGATTTAACGAGGTATTGGGATACCAACGATCGAATCTCGGGCAAGTAACATACCGATTGACAAAGGGAATTGTATACAGGATTGATTGCATCCCCGACATCGTGGTTCATCCGATGAGATCATCGTGGAACATGTGGGAGCCAATATGGGTATCCAGATCCCGCTATTGGTTATTGGTCGGAGAGATGTCTCGGTCATGTCTGCATGGTTCCACAACCCGTAGGGTCTACACACTTAAGGTTCGGTGACGCTAGAGTTGTTATGGGAAATAGTATGTGGTTACCGAAGGTTGTTCGGAGTCTCGGATGAGATCCTGGATGCGACGAGGAGTTCTGGAATGGTCCGGAGGTGAAGATCAATATATTGGACGAAGGGTATTGGAGTCCGGAATTGTTCCGGGGGTACCGGGTGACGACCAGCGTGTCCGAAAGGGGTTTCGGAGGGCCCGGCAATCATTGGGGGGCCTTATGGGCCATGGGGAGGGGGCACATCAGCCTATCTCACGTAACTTGGAGAGGTGGGGCCGCCTCCCCTAGGGCAGCCACCCCTCCCGGCTTGGGGGGCAAGTTTCCTAGGGGTGGGGGCGCCCAAACCCATTTAGGGTTTCCCCTGTGGCCGCTGCCCCTCCCCTAGGGAACCCTAGGGCGCCTCCTCCACCCCTTCCCCTATATATAGTGAGGGAGAGAGAGGGCAGCCACACCCTTCCCCTGGCGTAGCCCCTCCCCCTCTGCTACACCTCATCCTCCTTTGTAGCGCTTGGCGAAGCCCTGCCGGAGAACCACAAGCTCCATCACCACCACGCCATCGTACTGTCGGAGTTCTCCCTCAACTTCTCCTCTCCCCTTGCTGGATCAAGAAGGAGGAGACGTCCCCGGGATGTACGTGTGTTGAACACGGAGGCGCCGTTGTTCGGCGCTTAGATCGGAATCGACCGTGATCTGAATCGCTGCGTGTACGACTCCACCAACCGCGTTCTTGTAACACTTCCTCTTAGCGATCTTCAATGGTATGAAGATGCACTCCCTCTCTCTCTCGTTGCTAGCATCTCCTAGATTGATCTTGGTGACACGTAGGAAAATTTTGAATTATTGCTACATTCCCCAACAGTGGTATCAGAGCTAGGTTTATGCGTAGATTCTATGTACGAGTAGAACACAAAGCAGTTGTGGGCGATGATTTGTTCAATTTGCTTACCGTTACTAGTCTTATCTTGATTCGACGACATTGTGGGATGAAGCGGCCCGGACCGAACTTACACGTACTCTTACGTGAGACTGGTTCCACCGACTGACATGCACTTGATGCATAAGGTGGCTGGCGGGTGTCTGTCTCTCCCACTTTACTCGGATCGGATTCGATGAAAAGGGTCCTTATGAAGGGTAAATAGCAATTGGGATATCACTGTTGTGGTTTTGCGTAGGTAAGAAACGTTCTTGCTAGAAACCCATAGCAGCCATGTAAAACGTGCAACAACAATTAGAGGACGTCTAACTTGTTTTTGCAGGGTATGCTATGTGATGTGATATGGCCAAAAGGATGTGATGAATGATATATGTGATGTATGAGATTGACATGTTCTTGTAATAGGAATCACGACCTGCATGTCGATGAGTATGACAACCGGCAGGAGCCATAGGAGTTGTCTTAATTTATTTATGACCTGCGTGTCAATGAAAACACCATGTAATTACTTTACTTTATTGCTAACCGTTAGCCATAGTAGTAGAAGTAATAGTTGGTGAGGCAACTTCATGAATACACGATGATGGAGATCATGGTGTCATGCAGGTGACGATGGTGTTCATGGCGCGCCTCGAAGATGGAGATCAAAGGCGCAAGATGATATTGGACATATCATGTCACTTTACGATTTGCATGTGATGTTTGTCATGTTTATGTCTTATTTGCGTAGAACGATGGTAGCATAAATAAGACGATCCCTCACTAAAATTTCAAGAAAGTGTTCCCCCTAACCGTGCACCGTTGCGAAGGTTCGTTGTTTCGAAGCACCACGTGATGATCGGGTGTGATAGATTCTAACGTTCGAATACAACGGGTGTAAGCCAGATTTACACATGCAAAACACTTAGGTTGACTTGACGAGCCTAGCATGTACAGACATGGCCTCGGAACACGGAAGACCGAAAGGTCGAACATGAGTCGTATAAAAGATACGATCAACATGAAGATGTTCACCGATGATGACTAGTCTGTCTCACGTGATGATCGGGCACGGCCTAGTCGATTCGGATCATGTATCACTTAGATGACTAGAGGGATGTCTATCTGAGTGGGAGTTCATTGAATAATTTGATTAGATGAACTTAATTATCATGAACATAGTCAAAAGGTCTTTGCAAATTATGTTGTAGCTCACGCTTTGGTTCTACTGTTTTAGATATGTTCCTAGAGAAAATTTAGTTGAGAGTAGACAGTAGCAATTATGCGGACTGGGTCCGTAAACTGAGGATTGTCCTCATTGCTTCGCAAAAGGATTATGTCCTTAATGCACCGCTTAGTGTGCTGAAACTCGAGCGTCGGTTGTGGATGTTGCGAACATCTGACATACACGTTTTGATGACTACATGATAGTTCAGTGCGTAATGCTAAATGGTTTAGAATTGAGGCACCAGGACATTTTTGAAACATCGCAGAACATATGAGATGTTCCAAGGACTGAAATTAGGATTTCAGGCTAGTGCCCACGTCAAGAGGTATGAGACCTCTGACAAGTTTCTTAAGCCTGCAAACTAAGGGAGAAAAGCTCAATCATTGAGCATGTGCTCAGATTGTCTGAGTACCACAATCACTTGAATCGAGTGGGAGTTAATCTTCCAGATGAGATAGTTATGGTTCTCCATAGTCACTGCCACCAAGCTATTAGAGCTTCATGATGAACTATAACATATCAGGGATAGACATGATGATCCTTGAGCAACTCGCGATGTTTGACACCGCAAAAGTAGAAATGAAGTAGGAGCATCAATTGTTGATGGTTAAACCACTAGTTTCAAGAAGGGCAAGGGAAAGAAGGGATACTTCATGAAATGGCAAATCAGTTGCTGCTCTAGTGAAGAAACCCAAGGTTGAACCCAAACCCAAGACTAAGTGCTTCTGTAATGAGGGGAACGGCCACTGAAGCAGAACTACCCTAGATACTTGGTAGATGAGAAGGCTGGCAAGGTCGACAGAAGTATTTTGAATATACGTTATATTATTGTGTACTTTACTAGTATTCCTAGTAGCACTAGGGTAATAAATACCGGTTCGGTTGCTAAGTGTTAGTAACTCGAAATAAAAGGCTGCGGAGACTAGCTAAAGGTGAGATGACGATATGTGTTGGAAGTGTTTCCAAGGTTGATGTGATCAAACATCGCACACTCCCTCTACCATCAGGATTGGTGTTAAAACGAAATAATTGTTCTTTGGTGTTTGCATGGAGCATAGACATGATTGGATTATGTTTATCGCCATACGGTTATTCATTTAAGGAGAATAATGGTTACTCTGTTTATTTGAATAATACCTTCAATGGTCTTGCACCTAAAATGAATGGTTTATTGAATCTCGATCGTAGTGATACACATGTTCATGCCAAAAGAAATCAGATAGTAATGATAGTACCACATACTTGCGGCGCTGCCATTTGAGTCATGTTGGTATAAAACGCATGAAGAAGCTCCATGTTGATGGATCTTTGGACTCACTCGTTTTTGAAAAGATTGAGACATGCGAACCATGTCTATTGGTAGATATGCATGAAGAAACTCCATACAGATGGATCATTTGGACTCACTTGATTTTGAATCGCTTGAGACATGCAAATCATACCACATGGGCAAGATGACTAAAAGACCTCGTTTTCAGTAAGATGGAACAAGAAAGCAACTTGTTGGAAGTAATACATTTTGATGTGTGCAGTCCAGTGAGTGCTGAGGCACGCAGTGGATATCGTTATGTTCTTACTTCACAGATGATTTGAGTAGATGCTGAGTATATTTACTTGATGAAACACAAGTCTGAATTATTGAAAGGTTTAAGTAATTTCAGAGTGAAGTTGAAGATCATCATGACAAGAGGATAAAATGTCTATGATATGATCATAGAGATGAATATCTGAGTTACGAGTTTGGCACACAATTAAGACATTGTGGAAATTGTTTAACAACTAATACCTCCTGGAACACCATAGTGTGATGGTGTGTCCAAACATCATAACTGCACCCTATTGGATATGGTGCATACCATGATGTCTCTTATCGAATTACCACTATCTTTTATGGGTTAGGCATTAGAGACAACCACACTCACTTTAAATAGGGCACCACGCAATTCCGTTGAGACGACACCGTATGAACTATGGTTTAGAAAAACCTAAGCTGTCATTTCTTAAAAGTTTGGGGCTGCGACGCTTATGTGAAAAAGTTTCAGGCTGATAAGCTCGAACCCAAAGCGGATAAATGCTTCATAGAATACCCAAAACAGTTAGGTATACCTCCTATTTCAGATCTGGAAGCAAAAGTGATTGTTTATAGAAACGGGTCCTTTCTCGAGGAAAAGTTTCTCTCGAAAGAATTGAGTGGGAGGATGATGGAGACTTGATGAGGTTATTGAACCATCACTTCAACTAGTGTGTAGTAGGGCACAGGAAGTTGTTCCTGTGGCACCTACACCAATTGAAGTGGAAGCTTATGATAGTGATCATGAAACTTCGGATCAAGTCACTACCAAACATCATAGGTCGACAAGGATGCGTACTACTTCAAAGTGGTACGTAATCCTGTCTTGGAAGTCATGTTGCTAGACAATTATGAACCTACGAGCTATGGAGAAGCGATGGTGGACCCGGATTCCGACGAATGGCTCGAGGCCATAAAATCCGAGAGAGGATCCATGTATAAAAACAAAGTATAGACTTTGGAAGGACTACTTGATGGTCGTAAGGCTGTTGGGTGCAGATGGATTTTAAAAGGAAGACAGACAATGATGGTAAGTGTCACCATTAAGAAAGCTCGACTTGTCATTAAGATGTTTCCCGACAAGTTCAAGGAGTTGACTACGATGAGACTTTCTCACTCGTAGCGATGCTAAGAGTCTGTTGGAATTATGTTAGCAGTTACTGCATTATTTATGAAATCTTGCAGATAGGATGTCAAAACATTGTTTCCTTGATGATTTTCTTGAGGAAAGGTTGTATGTGATACAACTAGAAGGTTTTGTCAATCCTCAAAGATGCTAACAAGTATGCAAAGCTCCAGCAATCCTTCTAAGGACTGGAGTAAGCATCTCGGAGTTGGAATGTACGCTTTGATGAGATGATCAAAGATTTTGGGTTTATACAAAGTTTATGAGAAACTTGTATTTCCAAAGAAGTGAGTGGGAGCACTATAGAATTTTTGATGAGTATATGTTGTTAATATATTGTTGATCAGAAATGATGTAGAATTTCTGGAAAGCATATAGGGTTATTCGAAAAGTGTTTTTCAATGGAAAACCTGGATTAAGCTACTTGAACATTGAGAATCAAGATCTATAAGGATAGATAAAAAACGCTTAATAGTACTTTCAAATGAATACATACCGTGACAAGATTTTGAAGGAGTTCAAAATAGATCGGCAAAGAAGGAGTTCTTGGCTGTGTTACAAGGTGTGAGTATTGAGTAAGACTCAAGACCTGACCACGGCAGAAGAGAGAGAAAGGACGAAGGCCGTGCCCTATGCTTTAGACATAGACTCTACAGTATGCTATGCTATGTACCACACCTGAAGTGTGCCTTGCCATGTGTCAGCCAAGGGGTACAAGAATGATCCAGGAATGGATCACATGACAGTGGTCGAACTTATCCTTAGTAACTAGTGGACTAAGAAATTTTCTCGATCATGGAGGTGGTGAAAGAGTTCGTCGTAAAGGGTTACGTCGATGCAAACTTTGACACTAATCCGGATGACTCTGAGAGTTAAAACAGATTCGTATAGTAGAGCAGTTATTTGGAATAGCTCCAAGCAGCGCGTGGTAGCTGCATCTACAAGATGACATAGAGATTTGTAAAGCACACATGGATCTGAAAGGTTCAAACCCATTGACTAATAAACCTCTCTCACAAGAGAGATATGAACAAACCCCATGGGTATTGGATTCATTACAATCACATAGTGATGTGAACTAGATTATTGACGCTAGTGCAAGTGGGAGACTGTTGGAAATATGCCCTAGAGGCAATAATAAAATGGTTATTATTGTATTTCCTTGTTCATGATAATTGTATAAACTGGAAACCGTAATACATGTGTGAATACATAGACCACAACATGTCCCTAGTAAGCCTCTAGTTGACTAGCTCGTTGATCAATAGATGGTTATGGTTTCCTGACCATGGACATTGGATGTCATTGATAACGGGATCACATCATTAGGAGAATGATGTGATGGACAAGACCCAATCCTAAGCATAGCACAAGATCGTGTAGTTCGTTTGCTAAGAGCTTTTCTAATGTCAAGTATCATTTCCTTAGACCATGAGATTGTGCAACTCCCGGATACCGTAGGAATGCTTTGGGTGTACCAAACATCACAATGTAACTGGGTGGCTACAAAGGTGCACTACAGGTATCTCCAAAAGTGTTTGTTGGGTTGGCACGAATCGAGACTGGGATTTGTCACTCCGTATGATGGAGAGGTATCTCTGGGCCCACTCGGTAATGCATCATCATAATGAGCTCAATGTGACTAATGAGTTAGCCACGGGATCATGCGTTACGAAACGAGTAAAGTGACTTTTCGATAACGAGATTGAACGAGGTATTGGGATACCGACGATCGAATCTCGGGCAAGTAACATACCGATTGACAAAGGGAAATGTATACGGGATTGATTGAATCCCCGACATCGTGGTTCATCCGATGAGATCATCGTGGAACATTTGGGAGCCAATATGGGTATCCAGATCCCGCTATTGGTTATTGGCCGGAGAGATGTCTCGGTCATGTCTGCATGGTTCCCGAACCCGTAGGGTCTACACACTTAAGGTTCGGTGACGCTAGAGTTGTTATGGGAAATAGTATGTGGTTACCGAAGGTTGTTGGGAGTCCCGGATGAGATCGTGGACGTGACGGGGAGTTCAGGAATGGTCCGGAGGTGAAGATCGATATATTGGACGAAGGGTATTGGACTCCGGAATTGTTCCGGGGGTACCGGGTGACGACCAGCGTGTCCGAAAGGGGTTTCGGAGGCCCCGGCAAGCGTTGGGGGCCTTATGGGCCAAGGGGAGGGGGCACATCAGCCCACTAAGGGGCTGAGCGCCCCTCCCACCCCATCTCACGTAACTTGGAGAGGTGGGGGCGCCTCCCCTAGGGCAGCCACCCCTCCCGGCTTGGGGGGCAAGTTTCCTAGGGGTAGGGACGCCCAAACCCATCTAGGGTTTCCCCTGTGGCCGCCACCCCTCCCCTAGGGAACCCTAGGGCGCCTCCTCCACCCCCTTCCCCTATATATAGTGAGGGAGAGAGAGGGCAGCCACACCCTTCCCCTGGAGCAGCCCCTCCCCCTCTCCTACACCTCATCCTCCTCCGTAGCGCTTGGCGAAGCCCTGCCGGAGAACCACGAGCTCCATCACCACCACGCCATCGCACTGTCGGAGTTCTCCCTCAACTTCTCCTCTCCCCTTGCCGGATCAAGAAGGAGGAGACGTCCCTGGGCTGTACGTGTGTTGAACACGGAGGCGCCGTTGTTCGGCGCTTAGATCGGAGTCGACCGCGATCTAAACCGCTGCGTGTACGACTCCACCAACCGCGTTCTTGTAACGTTTCCTCTTAGCGATCTTCAATGGTATGAAGATGCACTGCCTCTCTCTCATTGCTAGCATCTCCTAGATTGATCTTGGTGACACGTAGGAAAATTACGAATTATTGCTACGTTCCCCAACAGATTATACGATATGCATCACACAATCTCATATTCATCTATTCCACCAACACAAAGACCTTCAAAGAGTACCCCAAATTTTCTACCGGAGAGTCAAGACGAAAACGTGTGCCAACCCCTATGCATAAGTTCACGAGGTCACGGAACTCACAAGTTGATCACCAAAACATACATCAAGTGGATCACGTGATATCCCAATGTCACCACAGATAAGCACATGCAAGACATCCATCAAGTGTTCTCAAATCCTTAAAGACTCAATCCAATAAGATAACTTCAAAGGGAAAACTCAGTCCATCAAAAGAGAGTATAGGGGGAGAAACATCATAAGATCCAACTATAATAGCAAAGCTCGCGATACATCAAGATCGTGGCGAATCAAGAACACGAGAGAGAGAGAGAGAGATCAAACACATAGCTACTGGTAAATACCCTCAGCCCCGAGGGAGAACTACTCCCTCCTCAGCATGGAGAGCGCCAGGATGATGAAGATGGCCACCGGAGAGGGATTACCCCCTCCGGCAGGGTGTCGGAACGGGTCTAGATTAGTTTTCGGTGGCTACAGAGGCTTCTGGCGGCGGAACTCCCGATCTAGGTTTCTTTCTGGAAGTTTGGGGTTATATAAGAGGTGTTGGAGTCAGGAACAAGTCAGGGGGGTCCCCGAGGTGGCCACGAGGTAGGGGCGCGCCCAAGGGGGTAGGGCGTGCCCCCACCCTCATGGTGTCCTCGGGACTCTTTTGGCCCATCTCCGGTACTCTGTGGGCTTAATCTGGTCCAAAATTGATCTCCGTGAAATTTCAGGTCAATTGGACTCCGTTTGATTTTCCTTTTCTGCGATACTCAAAAACAAGGAAAAACATAAACTGGCACTAGGCTCTAGGTTAATAGGTTAGTCCCAAAAATCATATAAAATAGCATATAAATGCATATAAAACATCCAAGGTTGATAATATAATAGCATGGAACAATCAAAATTTATAGATACGTTGGAGATGTATCAGTCGTACCGAGGAGAAGACCACGATGAAAATGTCGAGTGGCTCTCATAAGCATTATTGTTGATCTAACAAAGAGCCCATATTACCGTGTGTTCTCCTTTTGAATAAAATGTTTGCAGATTCCAACTTAGTCCATGACAGTCTTGCACTATTATTATTTTCAAATCGTTCGGTCGTGCAAGTGAAAGGCAAATAATGACGATATTTGATAAACTGGTCGTGGCAGAGAGAAATGGGTGTGAACTCAATTTGTTCTGTTTTTGTAAATATGTTTAACCTGGTATCGATGATTCAACCTATTCTGATTAAACATGTTTGCAATGACCCTTAGAGATTATAGTTTCCCATGCCATGCTTAAGTAGCTAGGAGTGGATAATGATTTATCTTAGGTGTCAACATTGCATTAAAATGATTGTGATGTAGTATGATGATATGGTATCCTCCTCTGAATGTTCGAGTGGCTTGACTTGGCACATGTTCATGCATGTAGTTGAATCAAAACCAGCATAGCCTCTATGATAGTTATGTTCATGGTGTTCATATCCTCCTCATGCTAGTATCCAATGTTACTTATGTATAATGCATGTTCATGACCGTTTTTGCTCTCTAGCTGGCCGCTTCTCAACCTATTTGCTAGCCTTCGCCTGTACTAAGCGGGAATTATGCTTGTGCATAAAAAATCCTGAAACCCAGTTATCCCAGATGAGTCCACCATACCTACCTATATGCGGTATTACCCTGCTGTCCTAAGTAAATTTGCATGTGCCACATCTAAAAACTTCAAATGAATATCCTTTTTGTGAGATTGGATTGTTCATAGAACGACATGAGGTAGTTAATATCTTCCATGCTAAGCGGGTTATTCTCATGATGAGTGTTTATTCACTCGTCCTTGCACGAGAGGGGCAGTAATAGGGCTTCCCAGTCCCGAACTCAAATTGCAAATAATTAAACAAAACTCCCTAGGACTGTTGTTGGTATGGACGGTACCCGTTGTTCTTGACCAGCCATGGAGTTTGATTGTTGGTGGAGGGGGAGCAAACATTTACTTTTATTGCTTGGGAACCGCCACTAATGTGTTTAGCATAGAAGATACCGATAACTAATGGTCGCGGAGTAAACAATAAGGGTGCATTTCTCAAAATTTCATTTACCTCTGTTTTAAAAACTTGAGCTCTGGCACCGCTACAAATCACTGCTTCCCTCTGCGAAGGGACTATCTACTTACTTTTATGTTATTTCATCACCTTCTCAAATAAGCGCCAGATCCTGAGAGCACTATTGTCATCCTCATGCATTGTGTGTAGCCAATGTTGGGTGCATCATGACAGGATCTTCACTGCCATGAATTACAATGTTTAGTCATTGCTTGAACTTTGGAGGTGCTCTGCATTTATGTTTTGCGGTTTCAGAAAGGGCTAGCAAGATACCACTATTGTCATATTATATCATGGTTGTTTTGACAAAGTGTTGTTATTTGAGATATCTTATTATTGCTCACTAGTTGATTTATTGTCGACATGGTTAGTTATAATCTTTGTTGAAAACTTGGGTGCTACTTAAGCTTATTTATGTAAACAAGAGCAAAAGAGTTCATAAAAGTTTTTCTTTTACACTTTCAGTTTATCAACTGAATTTCTTGAGGACAAGCAAAGGTTTAATCTTGGGGGAGTTGATATGTCTCCGTCGTATCTACTTTTCCTAATGCTTTTCCTCTTGTTTTGAACTCTAATTTGCATGATTTGAACGAAACTAACCCGGACTGATGCTGTTTTCAGTAGAACTACCATGGTGTTGTTTTTGTGCGGAAATAAAAGTTCTCGGATTGGAACGAAACTTTGCGAGGATTTTTTTATATAATATATGAAAAATACTTGAGCTAAGAACCACCGGAGAGGGGCACCTGGGTGGGCACAACCCACCAGGACGCGCCCCCCTCCAGGTGCGCCCAGGTGGGTTGTCCCCACCTGGTGGCCCTACAGACCTCAACCTTGATGCTATAAAATCACATTTCCGGAGAAAAAATAGGGAGAAAGAATTATCACGTTTCACAAGACGGAGCCTCCGCCACCTCTTGTTCTTCACTGGGAGGCCAGATCTGGAGTCCCTTTGGGGCTCCGGACAGGGGGGTCTTCGACCTTCGTCATCACCAACCCTTCTCCATCGCCAATTCCATGATGCTCCCCACCGAGAGCGAGTAATTCCTTTGCAGGCTCACTTCTCGGTGAGGAGTTGGATGAGATTCATCATGTAATTGAGTTAGTCTTGTTAGGGCTTGATCTCTAATATCCATTATGTTCTCAGATTGACACTGCTATGACTTTGCCATGCTTAATGCTTGTCACTTTGGGCCCGGGTGCCATGATTTCAGATCTGAACCGTTTATGTTATCACCATTATATCTATGTTCTAAATCCGATCTGGCAAGTTATAGTCACCTACTACGTGTTATGATCAGGCAACCCCGGAGTGAGAGAAGTCAGGACACTTCCCGGTGATGACCGTAGTTTGAGGGGTTCATGCATTCACTATGTGTTAATGCTCTGTTTTGGCTCTCTATTAAAAGGAGGCCTTAATATCCCTTAGTTTCCAATAGGACCCCGCTGCCATGGGAGGGTAGAACAAAAGATGTCATGCAAGTTCTTTCCATAAGCACGTATGACTATTTACGGAATACATGCCTACATTATATTTATGAACTGGAGCTAGTGTCGTATCGCCCTAGGTTATGACTTTTATATGATGAATATCATCCAACGAATTCACCGATCCAATGCCTACGAATTTATCTCATATTGTTCTTGCTAAGTTACCGCTTGCACTTGCTACAAAATCATTGCTATCACTGTTACCGTTACTATTGGTGTTTCTACTACTATCAAAACTATCATACTACTTTGCTACTGATCACCTTGCTGCAGATAATTAATCTCTAGGTGTGGTTGAATTGACAACTCAGCTGTTAATACTTCCAAATATTCTTTGGCTCCCATTGTCTCGAATCAATAAATTTGGGTTGAATACTCTACCCTCGAAAACTATTGCGATCCCCTATACTTGTGGGTTATCAAGACCTTTTTCTGGCGCCGTTGTCGAGGAGCATAGCTATATTTGTTGAATCACTTGGGATTAGTATCAAATTATCATCATGAAGAATTGGAAGGATTCTAAGTCTAAGATTTTTCCCTCTAAGACGAGGGGAGGTAAGGAACTGTCATCTAGCTTTGGGCCAGCTCCCGGCGAGGTCCTACCTCGGGGGTCCAGTAGCGGAGGTGGGGGATGTGGGTCACCGAGATTGGGGATCAGGAGACCCACACCCGCCGATGGCTCGGTAGCTTCCACATGGTCGAGCTTGCGACCATGGAGTACGACCACTGGCAGGTCTGCTACCACGATGCGGTAGCTAGGCTCAATTTCCCCTTTGACCTCATTCCGCTTGAGACAGGGGTGACGAGGTCGGCCATGGAGCGGGATAACCGCGAGGCGTGGGATTGCCTCGAGGCCCAGGCTACCGACGAGGCCTACCTGCAAGAGCTTCGCCAGCAACACCCGGAGCTTGTGGAGGCGGAGCGGGTGATCTTTGCCGGCGCGGAGGGCGGCGAGGTTATCATGCTCTCCTCCGATGGCGAGGTCGAAGGCTGCAAGGACGGCAGTGCGGAGGGCGTCGAGGTGGGCGGCGAGGATGAGGAGATCGACGTCGTCGAGTGGAGGAGTGTCTTCCCCATCGACCCCGACGACGGCACTGGCACGGACCCGGCTCGCGGCACACCATACCTGATGAGGAAGGATTGGCTCGACCTCCACTTCGACCGAAAGTAGTTTAGTTTAGTTTAAACCTATGTTTTATGTTCGGTTATGCAAAACTATCTATGTTTATGTTTGAATGCATGCTACTTTCGGTTGAACCAGCTTTGAACTTGATCAAATTGAAGTTTACAATCTTAGTTTAGGGGATCAACTAGAAACGGCCAAATCAAAGTGGAGGTCGAGCCAATCCTTCCTCGTCAGGTCTGGTGTGCCGCAAGCCGGGTCCGGGCCGGTTCCGTTGTCGGGGTTGTTGGGGAAGACACCCCTCCACTCGTCGATGTCGATCTCCTCGTCCTCACTGCCCACCTCGACGCCCTTCGTGCTGACGTCCTTGCCGCCTTCGACCTCGCCATCGGAGGAGCGCATGATAACCTCGCTGCCCTCCACACCGGCAAAGATTACCCGCTCCGCCTCCACGAGCTCCGGGTGCTACCGGCGAAGCTCTTGCATGTAGGCCTCGTCGGCAGCCTCGGCCTCGAGGCGCTCCCATGACTCGCAGTCATCCAGCTCCATAGCCGAGCTCACCACGCCTGGCTCTAGCGGAACAAGGTCGACGGGATGTGTGGCAAAGGTGAAATTGAGCCTAGCCGCGGCGCCGTGGTAGCGAACCTGCCAGTGGTTGTACTCCATGCCCGTGAGCTCGACCATGTGGAAGCTACCGAGCCACCGGCGGGTGTGGGTCTCCTGATGCATAATCTCAGTGACCCACGTCCCCCACCTCCGCTGCTGGACCCCGAGGTAGGACCTCGGCGGTGGCCGGGCCCGAGGGAGGACGGGGAAGTCCTTGAACTAGCATAGGGGCATGGCGGCAGGCGGATCGAGCGACCAGTGACGACGGATCGATAAAGAGCATGCGGAGGACGAGGAGACACCTCGGCAGCCACATCGCCGGCGTCGGGCGAAGTGGACGGGATAAACCTCTTTTGTCCATTGGCTCCTGGAGCTCCCCGGTACACAGGCAGAGGTTGAGGATGGAGGCGGCGGCGATGGCGGCAACCTACCAATGGTTTCAAGCGAGGGAGGGGTGGTGTGTGTCTGTGTGAGCAGAGGTTTTGGGGAGTGTGTTGGTGTGTGTGGAGTGGGCAAGGTGGAAAATTGGAATCAAGGGCGGGTAGATATTTTTGAGATTGCGAGGGATGCAGAGGCAGGAGTAAGAAGGCGGCGCTACTGAAAATTTGAATCAAGGGCGAGCATATATTTTTGAGAATGCGAGGGGTGCAAAGGCGGGAGTAACAAGGCGGGGCTACTGAAAATTTGAATCAAGCGTGAGAGGATATTTTTGGGATTGTGAGGGATGCGGAGGCGGGAGTAAAATGCCGGGGCTACTAAAAATTTTAATCAAGGGATTGAAGTAGAGTGGGAGTAACAGACATCACACATGGTCTGCACATACTAATCGTATGCTATCAAACATTAAAATCTTCAAGGCGGTAGATATTTTCGAGATTACGAGGTAGTAGATATTTTCAAGAGCGGATCGCATGCCTCGTGGAGCCCAATCTACTGTGCTGATGTGAGTGACTGCAGGGGCACGGGCTTGGCACATGGGTAGTCTAACTGAACCGTGTATGTTGCGTACCAATCGCAGTCGGTTTCTACATTTGACTTGTGTGTTGCTTATAAATTTGGCTAAAAGAATAACGCGGGAGAGGGTCAGAACACGAACACACTTGCATGTGGACCAAATATATGTATGAAAAGGGTGGTTTAATGTTTGATTACCCAATAATGCACAACTTTGATGTGGCACCTATCGCACAAAAGCATAGTATTGCTAGTGAGCCACCCAGTACGAACCCCACTTCATGTCGGCGGTAAGGGAATCCTAGCTATGAATGCATGCCCCCAAATATGTAGCTCTGAAATCTCACCCGACCATAACACAAAACCTATAGGATTCCATTATATATATGGTCAAACTTCCCCTATCGCTTACCGACAAAGGTGGACCGTGTGCCGACCCACAAATTTGTGCTTGTGACGCGAGATGGGTGAGACCACATATGAACCACCTGCGGGTGGCCCTACTATATGTATGAAAAGGGTATTGATAACCCACAAGTATAGGGGATCACAACAGTTTTTTTAGGGTAGAGTATTCAACCCAAATTTATAGATTCGACACAACGGGAGCCAAACAATATTTGAAGGTATTAGCAGCTGAGTTGTCAATTCAACCACACCCGGAGATTAATTATCTGTAGCAAAGTGATCAGTAGCAAAGTAGTTTGATAGTTTTGATAGTAGTGACTGCAGCAATAGTAACAGTAACAGTGATAGCAGTAATTTTGTAGCAAGTGTAAAAGTGATGGTAGCAGTAGTAACTTAGCAGGAACAATATGGAAAAGTTCGTAGGCATTGGATCGGTGACTTGTTGGATGATATTCGTCATGTGACAGTTATAACCTAGGGCGATACGGCACTAGCTCCAGTTCATGAGTATAATGTAGGCATGTATTCCGTAAATAGTCATACGTGCTTTATTAAAAGAACTTGCATGACATCTTTTGTCCTATCCTCCCGTGGCAGCGGGGTCCATATTGGAAACTAAGGGATATTAAGGCCTCCTTTTAATAGAGAACCGGAACAAAGCATTAACACATAGTGAATACATACTCCTCAAACTACGGTCATCACCGGGAGTGGGCCCGGATGTTGTCACTCTGGGGTTGCCGGATCATAACACGTAGTAGGTGACTATAACTTGCAAGATCGGATCTAGAACATGGATATAATGATGAATTCATAAACAGTTCAGATCTGAAATCATGGCACCTGGGCCCAAAGTGACAAGCATTAAGCATGGCAAAGTCATAGCAACATCAATCTAAGAACATAGTGGATACTAGGGATCAGGCCCTAACAAAACTAACTCGATTACATGATGAATCTCATCCAACTCCTCACCGACCACCGAGCCTACGAAGAAATTACTCACTCCCGGTGGGGAGCATCATGGAATTGGCGATGGAGAAGGGTTGGTGATGACAAAGAACGAAGATCCCCCTCTCCGGGCCCCAAACGGACTCCATACCTACCCTCCCGAGGAAGAGCAGGGCTTGGCGGCGGCTCCGTCTCGTGGATCACGATAATTCTTTCTCCCTTATTTTTTCTCTAAAAATAGGAATTAATAGTGTCAGGGTTGAGGTCTACGGGGCCACCAGGTGGGTACAACCCACCTGGGCGCGCCAGGAGAGGGGGACGCGCCTTGGTTGTTTGTGCCCACGCAGGGGCTCCTCTCCGGTAGGTCTTGGCTCCATAAATTCTTATATATTATATAAAAATTCCTCGCAAAGTTTCATTCCATTCCGAGAACTTTTATTTCTGCAGAAAAACAACACCATGGTAGTTCTGCCGAAAACAGTGTCAGTCCAGGGTTAGTTTCATTCAAATCATGCAAATTAGAGTCCAAAACAAGAGGAAAAGCATTGGGAAAAGTAGATACGTTGGAGACGTATCAAATCCCCCAAACTTAAATCTTTGCTTGTCCTCAAGAAATTCAGTTGATAAACTTAAAGTGAGAAAGAAAAACTTTTACGAACCCTTTTGCTCTTGTTTGCATAAATAAGCTTAAACAGCACCCAGGTTTTCATCCAACATTATAACTAACCATGTCGACAATAACTCTTAAAGATTATAATGACTCATATCAATGACATAATCAGTTAGCGAGCAATAATAAGATATCTCAAACGGCAACACGTTGTGAAAACAACCATAATATGACAATAGTGGTATCTCGCTAGCCCTTTCTGAGACTGCAAAACATATATGTAGAGAACCTCCAAAGTTCAAGCAGCGACTAAACATTGTAATTCATGGTAGAAAATATATATTCATGATGCACCCAACATTAGCTACACACAATGCATAAATCATGACCGATGTGCTCTACTCAGTTTCTGGCGCTTGTTTTAGAGGGTGGTGACACAACATAAAAGTAAATAGATAGTCCATTCACAGAGGGAAGCAGTGATTTGCAGAGGTGCCAAAGCTCAATTTTTAAAACATAGGTAAATGAAATGCTGAGACATGCGCGTTTCTCATTTACATCACGACCATCAGTTATCAACATCTTCCATGCTAAGCACGCTAGTGACGGTTCCCAAGCGATAATAGTAAAGGTTTACTCCCCCTCCACCAACAATAACATTCCATGGCTTGTCCGAAAGAACGGGTGTCGTCCAAACTAAAAATAGTCCCAGGGGAGTTTTGTTTAATTATTTGCATTTTTTAGTTCGGGACTAGGAATCCCTATTACCGCCCATTTTCTCATGCGACGGCGAGTGAATAAACACTTGACCTGAGAATAACCCGCTTAGCATGGAAGACACCGACCACCTCCCGTCGTTCCATGAATGATCCAGGCACACAAAAAGGATTATTTTTAGAAATTTTTAGAGGTGGCACATGCAAATTTACTAAGGACGGCAGGGTAATACCGTATATAGGTAGGTATGGTGGTCTCACCTGGAATAACTTTGGGTTCAAGGTTTTTGATGTACACGCAGAATCCCCACTTAGTACAGGCGAAGGCTAGCAATTTAGATTGAGAAGCGACCAGCTAGAGTGCAACAACGATCATAACCATGCATTATGCATAAGTAACATTGGACACTAGCATGAGTAGGATATGAACACCATGAACATAAACATTATAGAGGCTATGTTGGTTTTGATTCAACTACATGCATGAACATGTACCAAGTCAAGCCACTTGAACATTCAGAGGAGGATACCATATCATCATACTACATCACAATCATCTTAATGCTATGTTGATATCCAAGATAAATCATTATTAACTCCCAGCTACTTATGCATGGCATGAGAAACTATAATATCTAATTGTCATTGCGAACATGTTTAATCATAATGGGTTGAAGCATGGATGCTAGGTTAAATATATTTACACAAACATAACAAGTCGAGTTCATACCAGTTTCTCTTTGCCACGGCCAGTTCATCGAATGTCGTCATTATTGCCTTTCACTTGCACGACCGAATGATATGAAAATAATAATAGTGCAAGAGTTCCATGGACTAAGCTGGAATCTGCAAAACATTTTATTCAACGAGAGAAGACAAGGTAAAATGGGATCTTTATTAGTTCAACAATTATTCATATGAGAGCCACTCAACATTTTCATCGTCGTCTTCTCCTCGGTACAGACTGATACATCTCCAACGTATCTATAAATTTTGATTGTTCCATGCTATTATATTATCAACCTTGGATGTTTTATATGCATTTATATGCTATTTTATATGATTTTTGGGACTAACCTATTAACCTAGAGCCTAGTGCCAGTTTATGTTTTTCCTTGTTTTTGAGTATCGCAGAAAAGGAAAATCAAACGGAGTCCAATTGACCTGAAATTTCACGGAGATCAATTTTGGACCAGATTAAGCCCACAGAGTACCGGAGATGGGCCAAAAGAGTCCCGAGGACACCATGAGGGTGGGGGCACGCCCTACCCCCTTGGGCGCGCCCCTACCTCGTGGCCACCTCGGGGACCCCCCTGACTTTTTCCTGACTCCAACACCTCTTATATAACCCCAAACTTCCAGAAAGAAACCTAGATCGGGAGTTCCGCCGCCAGAAGCCTCTGTAGCCACCGAAAACTAATCTAGACCCGTTCCGACACCCTGCCGGAGGGGGTAATCCCTCTCCGGTGGCCATCTTCATCATCCTGGCGCTCTCCATGCTGAGGAGGGAGTAGTTCTCCCTCGGGGCTGAGGGTATTTACCAGTAGCTATGTGTTTGATCTCTCTCTCTCTCTCTCGTGTTCTTGATTCGCCACGATCTTGATGTATCGCGAGCTTTGCTATTATAGTTGGATCTTATGATGTTTCTCCCCCTATACTCTCTTTTGATGGACTGAGTTTTCCCTTTGAAGTTATCTTATTGGATTGAGTCTTTAAGGATTTGAGAACACTTGATGGATGTCTTGCATGTGCTTATCTGTGGTGACATTGGGATATCACGTGATCCACTTGATGTATGTTTTGGTGATCAACTTGTGAGTTCCGTGACCTCGTGAACTTATGCATAGGGGTTGGCACACGTTTTCGTCTTGACTCTCTGGTAGAAAATTTGGGGTACTCTTTGAAGGTCTTTGTGTTGGTGGAATAGATGAATATGAGATTGTGTGATGCATATCGTATAATCTGTTGGGGAACGTAGCAATAATTCGTAATTTTCCTACGTGTCACCAAGATCAATCTAGGAGATGCTAGCAATGAGAGAGAGGCAGTGCATCTTCATACCATTGAAGATCGCTAAGAGGAAACGTTACAAGAACGCGGTTGGTGGAGTCGTACACGCAGCGGTTTAGATCGCGGTCGACTCCGATCTAAGCGCCGAACAACGGCGCCTCCGTGTTCAACACACGTACAGCCCAGGGACGTCTCCTCCTTCTTGATCCGGCAAGGGGAGAGGAGAAGTTGAGGGAGAACTCCGACAGTCGCGATGGCGTGGGTGATGGAGTCGTGGTTCTCCTGCAGGGCTTCGCCAAGCCGCTACGGAGGAGGAGAGTGTAGGAGAGGGGAGGGGCTGCTCCAGGGGAAGGGTGTGGCTGCCCTCTCTCTCCCTCACTATATATAGGGGAAGGGGGTGGAGGAGGCGCCCTAGGGTTCCCTAGGGGAGGGGTGGCGGCCACAGGAAACCCTAGATGGGTTTGGGCGTCCCTACCCCTAGGAAACTTGCCCCTGAAGCCGGGAGGGGTGGCTGCCCTAGGGGAGGCGCCCCCACCTCTCCAAGTTATGTGAGATGGGGTGGGAGGGGCGCACAGCCCCTTAGTGGGCTGGTGTGCCCCTTCCTCCTGGCCCATAAGGCCCCCCAACGCTTGCCGGGGCCTCTGAAACCACTTTCGAACACGCTGGTCGTCACCCGGTACCCCCGGAACAATTCCGGACTCCAATACCCTTCGTGCAATATATCGATATTCACCTCCGGACCATTTCGGAACTCCTCGTCATGTCCGGGATCTCATACGGGACTCCGAACAACCTTCGGTAACCACATACTATTTCCCATAACAACTCTAGCGTCACCGAACCTTAAGTGTGTAGACCCTACGGGTTCGGGAACCATGCAGACATGACCGAGACATCTCTCCGGCCAATAACCAATAGCGGGATCTGGATACCCATATTGGCTCCCACATGTTCCACGATGATCTCATCGGATGAACCACGATGTCGGGGATTCAATCAATCCCGTATACAATTCCCTTTGTCTATCGGTATGTTACTTGCCCGAGATTCGATCGTCGGTATCCCCATACCTCGTTCAATCTCGTTGCCGGCAAGTCTCTTTGCTCGTTCCGTAACGCATGATCCGGTGGCTAACTCATTAGTCACATTCAGCTCATTATGATGATGCATTACCGAGTGGGCCCAGAGATACCTCTCCGTCACAGGGAGTGACAAATCCCAGTCTCGATTCGTGCCAACTCAACAGACACTTTCGGAGATACCCGTAGTGTGCCTTTATAGCCACCCAGTTACGTTGTGACGTTTGGCACACCCAAAGCATTCCTACGGTATCCGGGAGTTGCACAATCTCATGGTCTAAGGAAATGATACTTGACATTAGAAAAGCTTTAGCAAACGAACTACACGATCTTGTGCTATGCTTAGGATTGGGTCTTGTCCATCACATCATTCTCCTAATGATGTGATCCCTTTATCAATGGCATCCAATGTCCATGGTCAGGAAACCATAACCATCTATTGATCAACGAATTAGTCAACTAGAGGTTTACTAGGGACATGTTGTGGTCTATGTATTCACACATGTATTACGGTTTCCAGTTAATACAATTATAGCATGAACAATAGACAATTATCATGAACAAGGAAATACAATAATAACCATTTTATTATTGCCTCTAGGGGCATATTTCCAACAGTCTCCCACTTGCACTAGAGTCAATAATCTAGTTCACATCACTATGTGATTGTAATGAATCCAACACCCATGGGGTTTGTTCATATCTTCTTGTGAGAGAGGTTTATTAGTCAATGGGTCTGAACCTTTCAGATCCATGTGTGCTTTACAAATCTCTATGTCATCTTGTAGATGCAGCTACCACGCGCTACTTGGAGCTATTCCAAATAACTCTCTACTATACGAATCCGGTTTACCACTCAGAGTCATCAGGATTAGTGTCAAAGTTGCATCGACGTAACCCTTTACGACGAACTCTTTTACCACCCACCATAATCGAGAAAATTCCTTAGTCCCTAGTTACTAAGGATAAGTTCGACCTGATGTCATGTGATCCATTCCTGGATCACTCTTGTACCCCTTTGACTCATGGCAAGGCACATTCAGGTGCGGTACACAACATAGCATACTGTAGAGCCTACGTCTAAAGCATAGGGGACGACCTTCGTCCTTTCTCTCTCTTCTGCCGTGGTCAGGTCTTGAGTCTTACTCAATACTCACACCTTGTAACACAGCCAAGAACTCCTTCTTTGCTGATCTATTTTGAACTCCTTCAAAATCTTGTCACGGTATGTATTCATTTGAAAGTACTATTAAGCGTTTTTGATCTATCCTTATAGATCTTGATGCTCAATGTTCAAGTAGCTTAATCCAGGTTTTCCATTGAAAAACACTTTTCAAATAACCCTATATGCTTTCCAGAAATTCTACATCATTTCTGATCAACAATATGTTAACAACATATACTCATCAAAAATTCTATAGTGCTCCCACTCACTTCTTTGGAAATACAAGTTTCTCATAAACTTTGTATAAACCCAAAATCTTTGATCATCTCATCAAAGCGTACATTCCAACTCCGAGATGCTTACTCCAGTCCTTAGAAGGATTGCTGGAGCTTTGCATACTTGTTAGCATCTTTCAGGATTGACAAAACCTTCTGGTTGTATCACATACAACCTTTCCTCAAGAAAAATCGTCGAGGAAACAATGTTTTGACATCCTATCTGCAAGATTTCATAAATAATGCAGTAACTGCTAACATAATTCCAACAGACTCTTAGCATCGCTACGAGTGAGAAAGTCTCATCGTAGTCAACTCCTTGAACTTGTCGGGAAACATCTTAACGACAAGTCGAGCTTTCTTAATGGTGACACTTACCATCATTGTCTGTCTTCCTTTTAAAATCCATCTGCACCCAACAGCCTTACGACCATCAAGTAGTTCTTCCAAAGTCTATACTTTGTTTTATACATGGATCCTCTCTCGGATTTTATGGCCTCGAGCCATTCGTCGGAATCCGGGCCCACCATCGCTTCTCCATAGCTCGTAGGTTCATTGTTGTCTAGCAACATGACTTCCAAGACGGATTACGTACCACTCTGAAGTAGTACGCATCCTTGTCGACCTATGAGGTTTGGTAGTGACTTGATCCGAAGTTTCATGATCACTATCATAAGCTTCCACTTCAATTGGTGTAGGTGCCACAGGAACAACTTCCTGTGCCCTGCTACACACTAGTTGAAGTGACGGTTCAATAACCTCATCAAGTCTCCACCATCCTCCCACTCAATTCTTTCGAGAGAAACTTTTCCTCGAGAAAGGACCCTTCTAGAAACAATCACTTTTGCTTCCGGATCTGAAATAGGAGGTATACCCAACTGTTTTGGGTATTCTATGAAGATGCATTTATCCGCTTTGGGTTCGAGCTTATCAGCCTGAAACTTTTTCACATAAGCGTCGCAGCCCCAAACTTTTAAGAAATGACAGCTTAGGTTTCTCTAAACCATAGTTCATACGGTGTCGTCTCAACGGAATTGTGTGGTGCCCTATTTAAAGTGAGTGTGGTTGTCTCTAATGCCTAACCCATAAACGATAGTGGTAATTCGATAAGAGACATCATGGTATGCACCATATCCAATAGGGTGCAGTTATGATGTTCGGACACACCATCACACTATGGTGTTCCAGGCGGTATTAGTTGTGAAACAATTTCCACAATGTCTTAATTCTGTGCCAAACTCGTAACTCAGATATTCATCTCTATGATCATATCATAGACATTTTATCCTCTTGTCATGATGATCTTCAACTTCACTCTGAAATTACTTGAACCTTTCAATAATTCAGACTTGTGTTTCATCAAGTAAATATACTCAGCATCTACTCAAATCATCTGTGAAGTAAGAACATAACGATATCCACTGCGTGCCTCAGCACTCATTGGACTGCACACATCAAAATGTATTACTTCCAACAAGTTGCTTTCTTGTTCCATCTACTGAAAACGAGGCCTTTTCAGTCATCTTGCCATGTATGATTTGCATTGTCTCAAGTGATTCAAAAATGCAAGTGAGTCCAACGATCCATCTGTGGAGTTTCTTCATGCATAATCTACCAATAGACATGGTTCGCAATGTCTCAATCTTTTTCAAAAACGAGTGAGTCCAAAAATCCATCAACATGGAGCTTCTTCATGCGTTTATACCAACATGACTCAAATGACAGTGCCACAAAGTATGTGGTACTATCATTACTATCCTATTTCTTTTGGCATGACATGTGTTCACAACGATCGAGATTCAATAAACCATTCCATTAGTGCAAGACAATTGAAGTATTATCAATATAAGAGTAACCATTATTCTCCTTAAATGAATAACCATGTGGCGATAAACATAATCCAATCATGTCTATGCTCAACGCAAACACCAAATAACAATTATTTCGGTTTAACACCAATCCCGATGGTAGAGGGAGCGTGCAATGTTTGATCACATCAACCTTGGAAACACTTCCAACACATATCACCATCTCACCTTTAGCTAGTCTTTGTAGCCTTTTGTTTCGAGTTACTAACGCTTAGCAACCCAACCGGTATTTATTACCCTGGTGCTACTAGGAGTACAAGTAAAGTACACAATAATATGACGTATATCCAAAATACTTCTGTCGACCTTGCCAGCCTTCTCATCTACCAAGTATCTAGGGTAGTTCTGCTTCAGTGACTGTTACCCTCATGATAGAAGCACTTAGTATCGGGTTTGGTTCAACCTTGGGTTTCTTCACTAGAGCAGCAACTGATTTGCCGTCTCATGAAGTATCCCTTCTTTCCCTTGCCCTTCTTGAAACTAGTGGTTTAACCATCAACAATGGATGCTCCTACTTGATTTCTACTTTCGCGGTGTCAATCATCACGAGTTGCTCAAGGATCATCATGTCTATCCCTGATATGTTATAGTTCATCACGATGCTCCAATAGCTTGGTGGCAGTGACTATGGAGAACCATCACTATCTCATCTGGAAGATTAACTCCCACTCGATTCAAGCGATTGCAGTACTCAGACAATCTGAGCACATGCTCAACGATTGAGTTTTTCTCCCTTAGTTTGCATGCTTAAGAAACTTGTCAGAGGTCTCATACCTCTTGACGTGGGCACTAGTCTGAAATTCCAATTTCAGCCTGTGGAACATCTCATATGTTCTGTGACGTTTCAAAAACGTCTTTGGTGCCACAATTCTAAACCGTTAGTATTATGTACTGAACTATCACGTAGTCATCAAAATGTGTATGTCAGATGTTTCCCAACATCTACAGACGATGCTCGAGGTTCAACATACCGAGCGGTGCATTAAGGACATAACTTCTGTGCAGCAATGAGGACAATCCTCAGTTTCACGGACCCAGTCCGCATAATTGCTACTGTCAACTCTCAACTAAATTTTCTCTAGGAACATATCTAAAACAGTAGAACCAAAGCGTGAGCTACGACATAATTTGCAAAGACCTTTTGACTATGTTCATGATAATTAAGTTCATCTAATCAAATTATTCAATGAACTCCCACTTAGATAGACATCCCTCTAGTCATCTAAGTGATACATGATCCGAGTCAGACTAGGCCGTGTCCGATCATCACGTGAGACGGACTAGTCATCATCGGTGAACATCTTCATGTTGATCGTATCTCTATACGACTCATGTTCGACCTTTCGGTCTTCGTGTTCCGAGGCCATGTCTGTACATGCTAGGCTCGTCAAGTCAACCTAAGTGTTTTGCATGTGTAAATCTGGCTTACACCCGTTGTATCGAACGTTAGAATCTATCACACCCGATCATCACGTGGTGCTTCGAAACAACGAACCTTCGCAACGGTGCACAGTTAGGGGGAACACTTTCTTGAAATTTTTAGTGAGGGATCATCTTATTTATGCCATCGTTCTAAGCAAATAAGATGTAAACATGACAAACATCACATGCAAATCATAAAGTGACATGATATGGCCAATATCATCTTGCGCCTTTGATCTCCATCTTCGAGGCACGACATGAACACCATCGTCACCGGCATGACACCATGATCTCCATCATCATGATCTCCATCATCGTGTCTTCATGAAGTTTCCTCGCCAACTATTACTTCTACTACTATGGCTAACGGTTAGCAATAAAGTAAAGTAATTACATGGCGTTTTCATTGACACGCATGTCATAAATAAATTAAGACAACTCCTATGGCTCCTGCCGGTTGTCATACTCATCGACATGCAAGTCGTGATTCCTATTACAAGAACATGATCAATCTCATACATCACATATATCATTCATCACATCCTTTTGGCCATATCAACATCACATAGCATACCCTGCAAAAACAAGTTAGACGTCCTCTAATTGTTGTTGCATTGTGCTGACTGCTATAGTAGAAGAGCGAGACGAGAGGCACGGCGAGCGCCTGAGGATGATTAATATGAGGGCGTGGAAATACATCGACCAAGAGGAGTCGAGTATCGAGATATGCGATCTGCCAGCGACGGCAAAGCTCATCGCGATCTCGTCGGGCGACTAGCAAGAGCTATGAGGTGTGTGCGGGAGCACATGACGCTCATCGACGGAGCCTGATGAGCCGCTGATGTTCGAATAGCAGCGACTACACTGATCGCATAAGACGATGATATAGGCTTGATAAGCTATCCGTAAGAGGAGACAGCTAGAGCATAGTAGGCATCTTATGGTGAGTGGACGTAGTGTGACATAGGATGATAGGCACTCAGCGCGTGGACTCGCGACGGATTACGGATCATGGTGATCGCGGACGAGATCTAGAGTGAGGACGCGATCGCGGATGGAGACCAGCGATGCGTCGGAGTAGGAGGCTACGCGGTCTGTAGTCAGCATGTTCTGAGGATAGACGGAGAGTATGTCGGGACGAGCGATCAGGCTCGATGATACGCGAGCTGTCCGCGCTGCGAAGCGGATGAGTCACAGGATGACGCGTTGAGCGGCTACAGGCGCACGCAGCGTGCGGGCGTACTTGCAGGCGCTGGACACTGTTGCTTTGTGAGATCGACGTCATCGGCGCATGCACGTGCGTCAGCGATGAGTATGAGCCGTCTATGAATAGCGACAAGGTCGAGTTAGCGAGCACAGGCAGGGATGGAACGCTCGACTACTACTCTACATGTATCCCACGTATAGTGGCACGATACTGAGCTTGTGTCAGAGGATGTAGCTGCGTAGGCAGCTAGAGTGAGCGTGGGAGTAGTGCGTGAGCGCTTACGTGAGTCGTACGACTCTAGGGCAGCTAGTGGGTATCGGATTGGATCGAGATTCGCGCGACGCTCGGACAAAAGGATCGACGGACAATTTAAAGGAGAGAGAGCACGACGGTAGAGAGAAGCGAAGAGGATGGACACGGTCGGATAGAGGCTCTATGTCTCTAGAGAGTGAGGGAGCTCGAGAACTGCTGGTCGACTCGCCAGAGGTAAACGGCTCCGAGCTCCAATTCGCATGCAATGATCGAGCTACGGACAGAACGGAGTGTTCAGTTTCCTTAGGCTTCAATAAGGACCTTCTATTCGATCCCGAGTAAAATGGGAGGAGACAGACAACCTAGCGAAGAGAGTCGCGGCAGGCAGAATGATGAAGGTCGCTGGCAGCCACCGTAGCTTAGGATTGATACGCTCAACTGAGAGCTAAGCTGGGATTCGGGATGGAGCGAAGCGGGATAAGGAAGCGGAGCATATCTCAGCGATATCACGAGTATGTGCGAGCGATGGCGACCCACGGTTAAGATGATGAGATGACCACGTAATATAGAGTAGAGCGGCAGGGAGCAGGCGATCTAGGCAGAGTTCGTCCGGGCGCTTCATCACAAGAGTAGGAGTATGTGATGGAGAGGGCGATGACACGATGACTCGTCAGCGACTGCAAATAGCGATTACGGCGAGCAGCGAGCAGGACGAGTGCCGTAAGAGGCGGGCGAGCGAGCAGGTGCAAAATCATTAAAGTTTGAAAGGCAAAGATCACTTGTGAATCCGAGCTACAACTGCTTGTTTCACTATCTATAACGTGTGACTAATGAACAATAGACCTACGCCAACAACCACTAGCTCTCATACCACGCCATGCGGGTCACTAGGCATGAATACAGAATCAGTGAGTATATAGTCAAATTCACTTCTAGAAACGTGAGATCACGAAGATCGTATCTAGGAATGCAAGAACGGGAGTAGAAAGAAGAGGGATGTACACGATATCCTTCAACGTACCAGAGAAGAGTCGTAGATTCCAGAGAAGTGTTCGAGAGCACAAGAACGAAGCGATCAGGGAGTCCGTTGAACCGAGCAATACGCTGATTGAAACGAAAGACGACGCAGGTCGACTTAGATGAGTCTCGCGGAGCCGGCAGGCTTTATACGGAACATAACGCCTCCGTGTTCCAACCCGTAATCCGGGACTCTCCCTTCTTTGACCGAAGAGGAGAAGTTGGAAGATGAGAATACTCGACATACGATGCGTGCTGTGATGGAGTTGTGTTCCCGGCAGGGCCTTCGCCAGCGCACAAAGGTTGTGTTTGAGCACGATACGCCAAACCTTCGCCGGCGAGACAGCCGCAGAGATGAGCCTTAAGCCGCGAATCACAGAGGCGATACAGAGAATAGCGGCAAGGTAAAGTAGACGTAGTAAGCGAGAACGAAAGCTCATCATGTACGGAATACAGCAGCATAGAGAACAGGAGAGCGCGAGTAATAGTTATGCGAGAGCGAACGAGATGTGGCATGAGACACTCAGCACGCAGAGGAAGGATACTCATATACGCGAGATAGCGTAGCTGCTTCGGCAACAGATATGATGACAGCGGCCGATATGGATGCGAGTAACGTGCTATCGTAGGACGCACGACGATTGACGAGCTGAGCCAGTCGAGAATCGAGGAAAATCTGATCGAGGTAACCAACGCGGCGCAGAGGCTGAGCAGGCGTAGAGACCAGGATCTGGAGCGGAGTTCGGCATCTAACTATATCGAGTGCTGATATGTAGATGCTAAGCGCACCGGCTGCAGAGAGAACGCAACCACCGTGTCCTGTGGCATGAGAGAGGCTCATCATAGCATTAGAAGCCAGAGACGGTGCGTGCGAGCGGGAAACACCGCGAGAAAAGCCACGAGAGAATGATGAGATAGTTGAGATCGGCACACGAGTCTCGGGCCGATAGAGTCGCGGCGAGAGAGCAGCGACAGGATGAGATCTAGTCAAGCGCATCGCAGGAAGACCTCACGATAAGATAATACATAGAGTACTAGTGTCGGTGTCATCAGACATACGATACTATATTACACCTGAGCTAACGACCTGAGACGGCTTATCATCAGCTCCGTCCTGACGAGCATCGCGACCCTGAATTAGGAGGATAAGGTGATGCAGAGGGGGAGGGGCTACGCCAGGGGAAGGGTGTGGCTGCCCTCTCTCTCCCTCACTATATATAGGGGAAGGGGTGGAGGAGGCGCCCTAGGGTTCCCTAGGGGAGGGGCAGCGGCCACAGGGGAAACCCTAAATGGGTTTGGGCGCCCCCACCCCTAGGAAACTTGCCCCCCAAGCCGGGAGGGGTGGCTGCCCTAGGGGAGGCGGCCCCACCTCTCCAAGTTACGTGAGATAGGCTGATGTGCCCCCTCCCCATGGCCCATAAGGCCCCCCAATGATTGCCGGGCCCTCCGAAACCCCTTTCGGACACGCTGGTCGTCACCCGGTACCCCCGGAACAATTCCGGACTCCAATACCCTTCGTCCAATATATTGATCTTCACCTCCGGACCATTCCAGAACTCCTCGTCGCATCCAGGATCTCATCCGAGACTCCGAACAACCTTCGGTAACCACATACTATTTCCCATAACAACTCTAGCGTCACCGAACCTTAAGTGTGTAGACCCTACGGGTTGTGGAACCATGCAGACATGACCGAGACATCTCTCCGACCAATAACCAATAGCGGGATCTGGATACCCATATTGGCTCCCACATGTTCCACGATGATCTCATCGGATGAACCACGATGTCGGGGATGCAATCAATCCTGTATACAATTCCCTTTGTCAATCGGTATGTTACTTGCCCGAGATTCGATCGTTGGTATCCCAATACCTCGTTAAATCTTGTTACCAGCAAGTCACTTTACTCGTTCCATAACGCATGATCCGGTGGCTAACTCATTAGTCACATTGAGCTCGTTATGATGATGCATTACCAAGTGGGCCCAAAGATACCTCTCCGTCATACGGTGTGACAAATCCCAGTCTCGATTCGTGCCAACCCAACAGACACTTTTGGAGACACCTGTAGTGCACCTTTGTAGCCACCCAGTTACGTTGTGACGTTTGGTACACCCAAAGCATTCCTACGGTATCCGGGAGTTGCACAATCTCATGGTCTAAGGAAATGATACTTGACATTAGAAAAGCTCTTAGCAAACGAATTACACGATCTTATGCTATGCTTAGGATTGGGTCTTGTCCATCACATCATTCTCCTAATGACGAGATCCCATTATCAATGACATCCAATGTCCATGGTCAGGAAACCATAACCATCTATTGATCAACGAGCTAGTCAACTAGAGGCTTACTAGGGACACGTTGTGGTCTATGTATTCACACATGTATTACAGTTTCCAGTTAATACAACTATAGCATGAACAATAAACAATTATCATGAACAAGGAAATACAATAATAACCATTTTATTATTGCCTCTGGGGCATATTTCCAACATAATCACACCCACGGATACTTGAGGTGACATTGGAGTATCTAGGGGACATTAGGGTTTTGGTTGATTTGTGTCTTAAGGTGTTATTCTAGTACGAACTCTAGGATAGATTGAACGGAAAGAATAGCTTCGTGTTATTTTACTACGAACTCTTGAATAGATCGATCAGAAAGAATAACTTTGAGGTGGTTTCATACCTGTGAGAACCTGAAATTAGCTTCCAGATCCTCCTGTGTATATTTGTCAACTCCAGGATCATTGTTGACAACACAGTGAAATGATATCATTGCACAATACATTAAAGTATTACAACTAATATATATTGTCACAAGACATACCTAGCGAAATGTCTCATGACATTCATTACATTCAGAAAAACAGCGGAAAGTACAATGCGTAGCGACTCCATCTCAGCCACAGGCAGTCGATGTAGTCCACGTGACCTCACTTCTACAGATCGCCATAGTAGTCGTAGTCATCATCTTCGTCTCCAGGTAACTCTGTTGTCAACAAAATTATTGCCATGAGTACATTACATACTCAACATGCATCCCTCGGGGAAGGTCCTCATAACTACATGTGGCTTCAAAGGAAGGTTCTATGGCTCATTTGCATAAAGCTAATTTTGTTTGACAAATAAAGTAGTTGGATAAAAGCAGTTTTAGACGAAAAATGTTTTATCTCAGAATAACTTTCATCAAAGTGAGGATCCTCGATCAACTCACACTCTTCATAGGTTCCAAGAATAGGGGTAAAGAGTGAATAAGCAAGACAGGTCGTGTATGTCAAGAAAGATTCATGTGTTGTCCATGACCGTGGACACGGCTATTCGAATAGTTTTACACTCTACAGAGGTTGTACACTTTACCCACACGACACAATCCCAACTTGTTGCCACTAGCCATCGCTAGTGTAGTACACCATTTGGTATACCAGCAGGGAGATTGTGACGAGGTCTTTGGACTAGATCCCCCAAAGATGTGACATGCCCACCGGGTCTGGCACACGGAACTGAGAGTACGTCCTCAAACCGGTCCCCCCATCTGTGCCGAGGATACTCCCCGCAGGGCAGCTATCCCATCTGCGGTATGGCGACATCGACACCTAAGCTGACTAGCTTACTTGAGCAAGTCAGTGCCCATATAGCATGTGGTTGTACTTTTATCACAATCTTCAAATCCAAGACTTATTAGGCCTTAAGCGGCATGGACGACTGATTGCCCCCTTCAACTCGTGAAGGGCAGCCAATCGGTCCTTCAATCCTTGATTCAGCTGTGGCCCGTGCCAGTATTTAGATGGTAAGTTTCACCCAGAGTAGAAGAGGATAGAGAAGGTCAACAAGGCCAACTTGCCTAGCTCAGCAAGCTCAAGAAATAAGTTTCAAGTGTCAATGACCTAAAAGGACATTCAACAAAGCACCTATAGGGTAATAAGCATGGCTAAGCATTTCTACTCTACCAGAATACTATATAATTCTACTCGGGTGTCAAGTGAATAGGCGACAAGCGGATCAGGGTAATGTGTCAATCGACACACTAGCTACGAGAATTAAAATAGCATGCATATAGTAACCATAAAACAGAATGCAATTTTGTAAACATAGGATAAATATGATCAAAGAAGGAGGCATGCCTTCGTTGTTGAGTCCTTCTTCGGTAACCTGTTTCTGTCCATGTCCAACCTCGTCACTCCCTACTTGTCGTAACGATAGCAAATGGAAAACAAATAAATACCAAAACAATAGTAAATCCAAATAACATCCAAAACAAATTAAGAGTGGATGGATAGCGAGATATCGATCAGATGGAAATTCTAAAATGAGATAGCATGATAGGGAGGTAAGTTGAGATGATTCAATGAAGTGACAAGGTTTAGGTTGACACAACTATGGAAGGCTTAGCGATCAATACCAACGTTATAATATTAACTAATAGTGCCCACCACACATCACAACTCAAGGAACTACTATAACACCAACACAATGGCAACAACACACATGGAATGGAACCACCTTATGCATTTGACTACACAATCATATCATGGTATGATAAAGGTAAAGGTTAACCACAGATAAATATTTATATATCATCTAAATATTTAGAATGGTTAATAGCAACCAAACATAAACATCAACTACATCATAACTCAAAAGCAAGCATTCCATAAGACAACCAAACCAACATTATAAAGCATACCAGTCAAGCAATCAAACATCATTCAATAAAATGAATTGAAATAAGATCTAGGATTAGACCTAAAACATTATTAAAATAAAATTGGATCAACACCGTTATATCTAACAAATTCATTTATCAAACGATCAACAAGAACTATACAACACATGGAACAATTAGACGAACAACTATCCTGGACAAGATATGATTAAATGTGGTAATCAACCAAGAATAAATATTTGGAGGAATCCAAATATTTATAATGGTTAACAACAAGCAATGTATAAACATCAACCATAAGTAATATTAAGAAGTACTCTTATATCAAGAGCCAACACAACACTAGGAAGAAAATAAACAATACAATAATATGGCACGTATCATACAAGGCATGTGAATAAAGAATCATAAAGAGATCTTAACTAAAACGACAAGCATCAAACATACAAGTGATCATGAGAAGATACTAAAGTAGTACATGTTCTTTAAGTAAGAAAGAACATATATCCAATGACCACTAGTAACAAGATTACCCACACATGCTTAAACAACAGAGCAAACTATGCGCGTTAAGCATATGAGGAAGGCACAACTCAACTAACATGAAAGGTAACATATCTTGAACATGAGATGGACTATTGAAACAACTATAACACATGGTAGTATAATAAGACATGAAACATAACTTGCATGAAAGATGTCTAGGCATATAACAATGAAACGACTAGATATATACCCATAAGCATGGAATATCATTACATATGCGGCCCGCTATGCTATCAATACAATACACTCATAATAACAACACAACTTAGTTGATATACGCTAACCAAACATCGAGCATGCCGTTAGCACACAACATTATCATGCTAGTTGTGCCTTAGAAGCACAAGGGGTAAATCATACTAAGCAAGTAAACATCGAGGTCATTGCATCAATGAAATCAAGCAATGAAATACCAAAGCAATAATAACAGAAATGTCATGCATTTGCTATATAGTACAACTTACACTTGCACCAACATAGGACAGTCAACTATGCATGATTCGATACACGATTGCTATACCCACTCTATGCAATCTAGTTATACAATCGAACATCATGACATGGTATTGACCAAGCAAGAGGAATCATTCACTACTAGCATGTATCTCTACCAAGCAAAGACTAACCATATGCGTGATCATAAAGTATAAACTAGCGATGATATAACACATGCATGTGAAACATTCAATAAAGAATGCTTTCTACTTTAAGAAATTGCAAACATGGCATGGTAATAAACTAAGAAAAATAAACACACATTATAGTTGCCACGATGTAAGAAACTAAGTTATATGCAACGGGAATAAATTCTAAATATGAGAATACAAATACGACCATGACATAAATCATCAAACCGAGCAATCTTGTATGTCTACAAAATAAGAGGAACCACTTGGCAATCACGAGCTATACAACAAACTACAATATACTAGTTCCCCATAGTAAAGCATTTCATTTGACGTCTAGCATAAAGAATCTACATAGAAACACACACAATAATTACCTGAAGAACTATCATAGATATGGCATGATTTCAAATCAATAAAATACACACGTAACATGGGTGAGAAAAATATATAAAACATATCTAAGATATATTCATGCTAAACAAAAGGAACTAATTAAAACATGAAATATTCCATGACTCGATAAAGAAAGCAAAGCTTAGAATAACTCTACGAAATTATAAGCTTGGTGATCATTCACCAAATTTTGTACACGTGCACAAAAGAGGACTACATGAGCTATAAAGAAAAAATAACAACATGCAACACCATACAAAACTATAAGAAATGATTAAAAGAAATCCTTACAATAAATCTAGACAATCACACCTAACTCCTATAATTATGGAAGGAGTGACTCCTAGATATGTCATGACCATATAAAAATATCAAATCAACACAAACACATGATAACAAATCACAAGGACTAATATGAAACAAAAGCATAACACACTACTACGATTAGGCATGCAATATGTACATGAAACCATATAAAACTATATTAAAATTTATAGACATGTCTAACCCAAGACAATAACAATATAAAAATATTATCAACTTGCGTCAACAAAAACTATAATCGATAAACAAATAAATCTAACAAATTATTTGTCACACGCAAAAATTATCAGACCAATAGGATATACTCCTAGGTATATCGCGAACATATGAACAGTAACATATTAACACAAAATCTAACTGATGAACAAACCCCATTCAATCTTGGGCAAAACGACTATAACAAAAATTTATACTAAACTCCTAATGATTAAACTAGCGATCTAAATCCACCATGAGGTTACTATGGGCATGAGAACAAATCATATGTTAAACACAAGATCATCCGAGAAACTAAAAAGTACGCGGACATGTCGATAGAATCCGTCCATGCATCGGCACGAGCAATGACATAGATGAGTCGAATGATGATGTCTACGAGCTAGAGTAGATGATGATGAGTACGCGTGCAAAAGGAATTTGATAGAGGCTCACCGAGTTTGACAGAACGACGCGAAGAACTCGACGGACAGTGTAGACGTACATGGGAAATTCTGCGTGTGTGGTAAATGGATCGCGTTCTTTCTTCCCTGAATGGATTCATCGCATCAAGGGGAACCTTCTGGCGCGACGGCATGGATGGCGATGGTCCTAGTCACCGGGATCGAGACCACGCGTCCATGGAGCTTCACAAGTTCATGGAGTTGTCTTGTAGAGAAGAAGAAGGGAGAGGGCGGGACAAGTGGTGGGATTGGAAGAGGAGATCAAGACACACTTCTACATATATTCAAAACTTGAAACTGTTGAGACTTGAAGGAATTGGAGGAGAGGTGCGTGGTGGCTGTAGGTTTTCTCTTCTCTTCTATAGATTGGAACGTACACAGAGAAGAGGAAACGAGAGGAGGTTTTGCTAGATGGGAGAGATGGGTGTGGAGAGAATTAGGCCACAAAGGAGTCCAAGAGAGAATTAAAGGAGGAGGGTAGGACGCAGCGTTCACTTGAAACGTTCTGACTGTTGGCGTTTCCTTTGTGTACATGTACGTGCGTGAGTGGAAGGAGATGAAGCGCTTAGAGAGAAATAAGTAAGGGAGAGGGAATAAATTAAAGGAAGGGCAGCAGTCAAGCGTACATGTGTTTCTTCTATGTTTGTTTTTCCTTATGTGTAATGATGAGTAGGTGAGAAGGGTTCAGCCACAACCTGAGGGAAATGGGCTAAGGCCCAGGTGGAAAGGAAATAGAGAATGGGAGGGAAATGAAAACACATTGGGTTAGGCCCATGCAGTTTGGGAAAAGAAAACGTGGGCTGCTCACATGGAAGAGATAGATGTGTTGGGAAATTCTGCCAGAGTTTGGGAAAAGAGATTAAATAGATTTTCCTTCTTAGGAAAACCTAGAAAAGGAATATAAGCTAACAAATTTAAAAGAAGTTCCAAAATACATATGCGCATAATTAACTATGCTGAAGGGAGAAAAATAAAACCCAACTAAAAGAGAAGAACAAAACTCAAATTAAATTGAAGTTTGCAATAGATCAAATTATATCCACTAAGTTTATGAAAACTCAATTTAAGCTTTTATTAACAAATAAAACAAATGAAATTTACTCGCCCTGATTTTTGGAAAACTTTTTCTTAAACATTCCGAGAATCGGTATGTTACAGATCTACCCCCTTAAAAGGAATCTCGTCCCCGAGATTCAGGTTGACTAAAGAGAATGGGTTTGGGTTAGCTTCGTCTTCAACACAGTTCTTCTCAGAAACTTATGGAATCACGGTTGATTCTGATCTTGATGGCAAGCAACTTCGGGGTCTTGATTGTTGATACTGTCTCCAACTTGTTCAAGGCTTGGAAGCAGTCCTTCGGTCTTGGTGATGGTAATCTAAAAGCTTCTCTGAGTGGTTAACATTCTTCTATCTTTCCCTTCTTATTTAGGTCAAGCTTTAGTGCGGCTGGACTGATTGATCCTTCCTTTAGGTTGAACTTTACGGTAGGTGTGGTTGCCCTTCTTCAAATATTTGTCTTCTTTGCGAATAAAGGTCTTCAATTCTTCAATCTCGCCGACTCACTGTCTACTACCCCCTTAAAATAGGTTTTCCATGGGGTTCACATCGATAATAGACCTCTGAGCTTGCTGTTGCAACTTCTTTCCTCTGAAAGTGTCCTCCAGCGTTTATTGAGAAGAGTGAAAGATCATAAGAGGAGTAAAAGAATCCTACATAAGGAGGAGATACCCCAGAAGATAAACAAAAGATAACACCCAGATAATCATGAAGCTATCCAAATAAAACTCAAAAGCAACTCTTTTTGGCAAATAGGGTTTTAGTATGACTGCATAGAAAAACGCCAGAAGAAAAATATGCAGACGATACTCACACAAGAAAGGTTTTGCGTCTAAAAGCTGCGAATTCTATCACTACAAGGGTGTTAACCAACCTAATCCTATATGGTAGGCCACATCATAATTTGGAGTAAATCTTCAATGTTGGCGACTAGAGCATCATCAGCGGTTCTTGACTCCTTGTGTTCTGGTTGTGTCTTCACTTGGCAAAACATTGCTACTCGGGCCACATCATAATTTGGAGTAAATCTTCAATGTTGGCGACTAGAGCATCATCAGCGGTTGTTGACTCCTTGTGTTCTGGTTGTGTCTTCACTTGGCAAAACATTGCTACTCGGAGCTTCATGGGTTCAAGTATCTTGAAATTCTTGGCACATCTTATGAATCTTTTGACATTTCAAAACCATGGACGGGGAAATGGGTTTCACATACTATAAAGAAAATGGTAGAGAAGTAGACTTTAAACTTTATTTGAATGTAACAAGGCAAGAAGAGAAATAGTGAAGAAGAAGAAGAGTATGAGAATATTCCTTTTAAAATATATTTTTCTTAAGAAAATAACTCCTAAGGCTTTCCATTTCTAACTAAGGCCATGCAACTAGGTCGACATCGGCTCTGATACCACTTCTGTGGGAACCTGGAATTAACTTCCAGATCCTTCTGTGTATATTTGTCAACCCCAGGATCATTGTTGACAACACAGTGAAATGTTATCATTGCAGAATACGTAAAAGCATTACAAGTAGTATATTTGTCACAAGACATCCCTAGTGAGATGTCTCATGACATTTACAATCAGAAAACAGCGGAAAGTAAAATGCGTAGTGACTCCATCTCAGCCACAGGCAGTCGATGTAGTCCACGTGACCTCACTCATACGGATCGCCATAGTTGTTGTAGCCATCACCTTCGTCTTCATGGAACTCTGTTGTCAACAAAGATTATTGCCATGAGTACATTACGTACTCAACATGCCTCCCTCAGAGAAGGGCCAAATAGCTACATGTGGCTTCAAAGGAAGGCTGTATGGCCCATTTGCATAAAGCTAATTTTGTTTCAAAAATATAGAGTTGAATAAAAGCACCTTTTGATGAAAACATGTTTTATCTCCAGAATAACTTTCATTAAAGTGAGGATCCTCGATCAACTCACACTCTTCATAGGTTCCAAGAATAGGGGCAAAGAGGGAATAAGCAAGACAGGTCCTGTATGTCGAGAAAGATTGATGTGCTGTCCTTAACCGTGGACACGGCTATTCGAATAGTTTTACACTCTGCAGAGGTTGTACACTTTACCCACACGACACAATCCCGACTTGTTACCACTAGCCGTCGCTAGCATAGTACACCATCTGGTATACCGGCAGGGAGATTGTGACGAGGTCTTTGGACTAGATCCCCCAAAGATGTGACATGCCCACCGGGTCTGGCGCACGGAACTGAGAGTACGTCCTCAAACCGGTCCCCCCATCTGTGCCGAGGATACTCCCTGCAGGGCAGCTATCCCATCTGCGGTACGGCGACATTGACACCTAAGGTTGACTAGCTTACTTGACCAAGCCAGTGCCCATATAGCATGTGGCTGTACTGTTATCACAATCTTCAAATCCAAGACTTATTAGGCCTTAAGCGGCACGAACGACTGATTGCCCCTTCAACTCGTGAAGGGCAGCCAATTGCTCCTTCAATCCTTGATTCAGCTGTGGCCTGCGCCAGTATTCAGATGGTAAGTTTCACCCAGAGTAGAAGAGGATAGAGAAGGTCAAAAAGGCCAACTTGCCTAGCTCAGCGAGCTCAAGAAATAAGTTTCAAGTGTCAATGACTAAAAGGACATTCAACAAAGCACCTATAGGGTAATAAGCATGGCTAAGCATTTCTACTCTACCAGAATACTATATAATTCTACTCGGGTGTCAAGTGAATAGGCGACAAGCGGATCAGGGTAATGTGTCAATCGACACACTAGCTACGAGAATTAAAATAGCATGCATATAGTAACCATAAAACAGAATGCAATTTTGTAAACATAGGATAAATATGATCAAAGAAGGAGGCATGCCTTCGTTGTTGAGTCCTTCTTCGGTAACCTGTTTCTATCCATATCCAACCTCGCCACTCCCTACTCTTCGTAACGATAGCAAATGGAAAACAAATAAATACCAAAACAATAGTAAATCCAAATAACATCCAAAACAAATTAAGAGTGGATGGATAGCGAGATATCGATCAGATGGAGATTCTAAAATGAGATAGCATGATAGGGAGGTAAGTAGAGAGGATTCAACGAAGTGACAAGGTTTAGGTTGACACAACTATGGAAGGCTTGGCGATCAATACCAACGTTCTAATATTAACTAATAGTGCCCACCACACATCACAACTTTAGGAACTACTATAACACCAACACAATGGCAACAACACACATGGAATGGAACCACCTTATGCATTTAACTACACAATCATATCATGGTATGATAAAGGTAAAGGTTAACCACAGATAAATATTTATATATCATCTAAATATTTAGAATGGTTAATAGCAACCAAACATAAACATCAACTACATCATAGCTCAAAAGCAAGCATTCCATAAGACAACCAAACCAACGTCACTACTGGAATCAGCTACTTTGCCATCTGCCAGCTCTTTGCCGTCAGCTAGCAGACGACAAAGAAGCTCTTTGCCATCAGCTACCAAAAAGCAGACGGCAAAGAATTGGCTGATGGCAAAGACCTAATTTACCATCAGCCAGTTCTTTGCCATCGGCTAGCAGACGGCAAAGATTCTTTGCCGTCGGCTAGCGGATGGCAAAGAGGGAGGGGCCCCACTGACGAGCTACTAAAAAAACCTAACGGCCCCCCTCTTTGACGTCCGCTAGTGGACGGCAAAGAGCAAAAAGGCGGACGACAAAGGGGGGTGGACGACAAAGAGGGAGGCCCCCACTAACGTTAACGGCCGCCCCACCCCTTCCCTATCTCTCTCTTTCTCTCCCCAGTTACTCGCCGCCGCCCCGTCGCCCCACCACCCCGCCGCTGCCCCAGCGCCCCCCCCCATCGCCCCACCACCCCGCCGCCGCCCCGGCGCCCCCCGCCTCGTCGCCCCCCGCCTCGTCGCCCCCGTCG